>NW_022196217.1:308928-481501 GCF_008641045.1 Pistacia vera
TTTTTTTTTTTTTTTTAAACAGGGTGTTTAGGTTAGACTATACGGATCTCGATTAATCCTTATAAGAACTAGTATAATATGCATTATACTGTTATGATTACCTATTTAAATTTTAAAAATCGTACGATTTTGAAGATATTCGATAAATATATGATTTTGACGGTGATCACAACGTATGATTTGCTTCTTATAATGGTTTCACTTTGAGTGAAAACGAATAATGCAAAGACATAAATGCTCATGTAGAAGATGGGCCATTCGACAAAGATGTCCTCCAAACTTGCTACTATATAGACTTTTTTGATAAGCGATCGCATCTCTCATAATTCAATTACCAATAATTTATGAATAAAAATTAATGTTTAGTGTAGGTCAAAACTAGCTTTAAATTCATTAATCTTTCTGAGGATAAAATAAAGAATATAATATTATAACATAACATAAAGTAATTAAATAAGTATATATCAAGATGATGAGTATGTCCCAAGATGCATGCTTATTATATATGTTGGATACTATATAGTATTAATTGTTGATAAAATTGAAACAAATTTAACCCATACGATTAAAGGACTTAATCATATATGCACCGTAAAATATGTCCCTCATAATTAGAATTTAGGTGTTTTATATATATATATATATATATATATATATATGATGGTGAAGTATACATGTATAATTGTATATATAATATATTTGTTATTATTTGATTAGGTTGGGTATTCGGCTTTATATATATATGATGGTGAAGTATATATGTGCAATTGTATATATAATATATTTGTTATTATTTGATTAGGTTATTGTTACAGTAAAAGTTTTTGAAAAATGATACAGTTACTGAAAAATATATATTGAACTCACGCATCGACAGACGTGGCACCATCATGATCATCAATTAATTATGAAATTTTTTTTTAAGAAAAAATGATGGTACCATGTCTGTCGGTGCGTAAATTCGGTATATGTTTTTAGATAGCTGCAGCATTGTTCAAAGTTTTTATGTAACACTAAAACTTGTGTCAGTACTATTTTAAATTTTTTTACATGTAAAATTATATAGACCCCCTATTTTTTATAGATTTTTTTTAATCCAGGTTCCATCCCGGGCACTTGACCTCGGTTCCAAGGCAGGTTTCATTTCGGGTATCCGTCCTCGGTTCCAAGCAGGTTCCATTTTGGGCACCCGCTTCCAGTTCCCATCCCAGTTTTCGATTTCAGTTCTAGTTCTTATACATGTAGGAATTGAAACTGGATAGCACAATGTCGATTCCAAAAAATTATAATCGAAACCTACCCGCATAGTATGAGTTCCAGATAGGTTCCAGTTTCATTTCTGGTTCTACCCGCTATCCATGCTCACCCCTCTAAAATATGATTTTTAAAATTTTTATGTCTATTTTTAATAAGTTCCATTAGACCTGGCAAACGGGCAGGTGTACCCGCGGGTCAACGGGTACCCGTACCCAACGGGCGGGTACGGGTAACACATATTTTGACCCGTGAGAATCTGACCCGTACCCGGCCCGCCTGTGACTTTTGCGGATGGACCGGGTACTACCCGCGGACCCGTAAATTTTAAATTAAAAAAAAAAAAAAACTTATCACTCATCTCACTCTCAAAGTCTCACTCTCAACTCAAACCCTAATCTAAACCAAAACAGCAAAACTTATCAGTGAAAAAACAAAAAACGCAGCAGCTCATTCTCTTCTCTCACATGCCACAGCAGCTCCACGACCACTCCTCAGTCCTTTCACAGCAACTCCACTCCCTCACTCTCTCACTCTCAGAGCAGCTCCACTCTCCCTCATTCTCTGACTTCTCTCACGGCAGTAGCAGGCGCCAGTAGCAGCAGGTCACGGCAGCGCATTCTCTCACGGTAGCAGCAAATCTCCTCTCACGGCAGCACCAACACAGCAGCAGCAGATCTCCTCTCATGGCAGGACCAACACAGCAATAGCAGATCTTCTCTCACGACAGCACCAGCACGATAGCAGCAGGGCAACAGTCAGGTCAGTGTGGTCTCTTAATTCAAACCAATCTTTAGATTAAATTGGAGTTACGATCAATTGTGGGCATGTATGTGGTCATAGCATTAGATCTCACCCGGATTTGTAATTAATAATGAAGCTTCCATGAAATGATATGCACCAATAATTCAACATATATTTAATGATTTGATTNAACATCACCATACCTACACGGCAAAAATACTCCCAAAAGTTTCTCCAATTCTTCCAATTTCAACCCATCATCAAACCATCACATACACTCCTCATATTCAAATATATCCAACAACAAGCATAAATAATCATCCATCTCATCTCAATTTCTCAATAATCATAACATATGCATATTTAAAAGAAATCTCTACTCACTTGATTTTCTTAACTTTAACTTGAGTTGGATTTTGAGTGGAATTTACTTACCTTATGCTTGAGTAGTCTCTATTCTCAATAATCATAACATATGCATATTTAAAAGAAATCTCTACTCACTTGATTTTCTTAAACTTCCAATTCCCAAACTATTGGCACGCTCTGCAATTCTGGTTGTGGGACATCTCTACTTTACACCACATGGGCTATATATCCAAAACACCATTTTCTTAGCATCTTTCTAGCCTTCATGCTACTAATCAACATACTCAGCTGATGGCCCTCTCTGAAACTAAACTAATCTCCACTATTAAGGTTAAATCTGGCTTTCTTCTTCCAACAGTCAATTTCTACTCCATAACTCCCTAGGAAATCCATACCCAAAATCACATCAAAGTCGGGCATATCAAACACTATTAAATCAATTGCTAACTCCCGACCATGGATCACCACGGACTCTCCTGACAGCATCTCATGGGTCACAACACTAACCCCATCACGTAACTCTATCTTAATGGGTTGGCTCACTCTAGTAGGTTTCAAACATAATCTTTCTATCATCCCATAAGATATAAATGAATGAGTGGCTCTAGAATCAATTAAAGCATAAAGAGGAACTGCATGAAATAATAACTGACCCGTAATAGCTGATGGACTGGCCTCTGCTTCACCTTGTGCTACTGTAAATACCCTGGCATTAGTGCCTCTAGAACTCTGTGCTGTCGGTGGAAGAGGAGCTTTACAATCTTTCATCAAATGCCCTGGCTACCGGCATCGATAACATACTTTACGACCCAACTCTCTCAGACACTCTCCTGGATGAGTCTTCCCACATTTAGGACATGGGGGAAACTCCACTGTTCTTGGCCGTTTATTCTGCCAGTCTTTGTTATTCTTCTTCGGCTAAAACTTCTTCTTATTCTTCACTTCTCTGTTTCTTGCACTTTCAAATCTTTCTCTCTGCGGGGCGGGAGGTGGTTCACTTGATCCTCCTATCGAGCGACCTGCTAGGGTGATTTTGTTCTCAAATATTTCCGCCCTCAATGCTCGCCTTAAGGCCTCACTATAGGTTTGAGGGGGATCGGCACCAATCATTATATCACGAGCTATCTCCGGCTTCAACCCATGGACAAACTTATCTCTTCTCAATTCTGGAGTACTAACTATTCCAGGTGCAAGCCTGGAAAGGGAATTAAATCTCACTGAATACTCTTTCATTGTACTAGAACCCTGCTGTAGATTGATAAATTCTTGGACCTTCTCATGAATTCGGTCTTCCATTCTATACTTAGCTTCAAATTCTCTTCTGAACTCACCTCAGGTCATCACAGAAACATCATGAGTGTCTTCCATCAATTCCCACCAAATTCGAGCATCACCCCGAAACAAGAAACTGGCATACCAGATCCTCTCCCTATCGTTATAGGAAACAATGTCGTCGTATGCTCAACTGACCTAAGCCATTCTTCTGCCACTAAAGGGTCTGTTGTACCTTTGAATTCTGATGACTAATGTTGACTTGGAAGCCTACAAATCAGCTCAATCTGATTCTGTAATGTCTGAGGTACCGACCTTTCTCTTTCTTCTCTAGTAGGCGGTACTTGAACGAGGTTTTCAATTCTTTCTAGTTCTACTCTCCCCAGTCTTTCTCCTAAGACTTGCTGTACAATCCCCTGAATTCTAGCTTCATGAAGGGTAGGGGGAGTAGGTTTTGGTGGGTTGGAAGGTTTTCCCGTACTCATTGTTTTCTTACTACTTGCTCATGTTCTACCTCTACCTCTCATCTACAAAACAACCACATTTAATTAATTCATGCCACACTTTAAGTAAGGAATGAATTTAACTTACAACAATCGGCTATGGAACGTCGCGGTGGTGAGAATGGCACACTGTCAAATCCCAAAATCTTTGCTCTGATACCAAAATGTAATGACTTCTTTCTAATAATATATTTTATAACATATACTATGAAAACATATATAATTAGCATATGAAAATAGTTGGCCCCAAATTTTTCTTTACATACAAAATATAATTCTTTACATATTTCAAAATAACAAGTACAAAAACTTAGCAACGGTGGATAGTAATGCCAATTCTCTCCACTTGTCGACGTCCTTCCGACCGCTGCTCACCTATTTTCTGCAAAAACATGGAAAAACAATGGGGTGAGTATAAAAATGCTCAGTAAGTAAATCCCTTAACTTTTCTTCTTCTTTGATTCTTTCCTTACTTAATTCTCTTCTCCTTTCTTTCTCTGTTTCTAATTCTCACAGTTCTTTCTTTCTTTCTTTCTATTCTTTCTATTCTTGCTACTCTTTCTATTCTTTCTAACCATAATAAAATTCATGGGAATATGCATAAATGAAATGCATATGCAATAATGCATAAAAATGCATTTTATTTCTTCTTTCTATTTCTTTTTTATTCTTTTCTTTTTCTTTCTATGCTTTTTTTTTTCTCTTCTTGTCTTGCTTGCCCAAGCTTCTCTTTTCTTTCTTGTTTCTTTTCTTTTCTTTGCTTGTTCAAGCTTTCTCATTCTTTCTTTTCTTATTCTTTGCCAATCGGACTCGGTTGATGTATGGATTCAGAACCTTGGCTGTATGAGTGAGTACAGTCCTCATCTACATGCACTCTTGCGGACCGTACCAATTCTTTTTTTTTTTTCTTTCTTTCTTCTTAGGCCACTCAATTAAGGTGGCGTACATGTAGGAATTCTTCTTAGTACAACCCTCATCCACATACACTCTTACGGGTCGTACAATTCTTCTTCTTCTTATGCCATTCAATTAAGGTGACGTGTATGTGGGAATTTCTTCTTAACACTCACAGTTCCCCATCACACCTTATTAACACTCACGTTCCCCATCACACCAACCTATTCTTTTCTCTTCTTTAACACTTTTTCTTCTTAATTCTTTAATGCTTATTCTTTCTTTCTCTTTATTCTTAGAATGTCATACACAATTATATGCATATGGATGGCTCATGCTTAAAATTTCTTACTTAAATACACTTATGAAATGCACATATGCAATGTTGCATAAAATTAAGGTTTCTACTCAACTCATACTTCTCTTATGTATTTTATCAAACAATACTTGTGCATAAACAAACCCTAATGTAATTATCATTCTATTTGTTTCTTAAACCATCCAAATTGAGAGAAAAACTCTTGTAACATCACCATACCTACACGGCAAAAACACTCCCAAAGTTTCTCCAATTCTTCCAATTTCAACCCACATCAAACGATCACATACACTCGTCATATTCAAATATATCCAACAATAAGCATAAATAATCATCCATCTCATCTCAATTTCTCAATAATCATAACATATGCATATTCAAAAGAAATCTCTACTCACTTGATTTTCTTAAACTTTAACTTGAGTTGGATTTTGAGAGGAATTTACTTACCTTATACTTGATTAGTCTCTCCTAAGCTATCTACTCTTGTTGGATTCAAATCTTCTCTTAACCTAAGCATAAACTTCATAAGAACTCAAACTTTTACACAAATAGATCATAGATACAGAGCATGAATTCTTACCTTTTGAAGCCTAAAATTAAAACCCTATGAAAAACCACTCAAAAGCCCTCAAAATCCTTGGAGGATTGAATGAAAATATGAGAGAAAATGGGGGAGGAGTGTGGCGGTGGAATGAAGAAAATAAAGGTTTCAAACCCTTAACACTTTAGTTTATAAACACACTTTCCTATTTTGCCCTTACTCTTTCTTATAAATTCCATCTATGTCCCTCATTTTTAATGCATTCTCTATGAAATTCTATCTCTTTCCACTCCCCACTTTTTCAACTAATTTTGAGTGAAAAGACTATTTTACCCTTAGTGCAAGTTTAAGGCATTTTCTTCACATTTTCTCAAAATAACTTTAATAAAAATTAACTAAGGGCTATAAAAACATAAATTAAATCATATACCTCCATACTGGGCGTTACATCTTTGATTTTTGTTTTCGCAGTATTTATATATGTAACATTGTGGTCGATGTCACTCACAATCTGTTTCAGGTCTCCTCTTTCTCCAGCCATTAGGGAACCAATTAAAGGTAAAAGAGATAAAGAAGGTCCACAAATGTATAAAAGTTATATGAAAAAAAAGTTAAGATTGATAGTTATATATACATACAGTTTCGAGAAGAGTTTAAATAAGAACCCAAAACAAACATATGGAAAGCAAATAAACATGTATTAAATGAATGCAACGATTGAAGAATCCGAAAATATAAAAAACCGAACCGAGGTGATATGGAATAACTTTAAACGCTTCGTTGATTTAATAAATAATTACATCTGGAAAACCAACAAAGAAATAGTAATAAATAAGTATAATCATAAATAAAAAATAAAAAATTGTTCGGATAGTTTCAAAAGAAACAATAATATATATTTGTTAAAGTCCAATGTTTCATACAATGGTTACAGCTTGATATTAGCATAACAATTTGTTCAGTAGACCAATGGTAAGCATGTTATAGTTCAATGAATGATATAATGTTTATAAACATTATCAAACTTAACCAATACGAAATCGTATGTCAAATTAATTTGTCATTTTAATCTAGTTGATGGTTTTATACTAACCAGGTAAATAGTTTGTTAAATTACTAATGACATTTTAGTTTTGTGTTCCATTTATGTTACAATGCACCTACATAATTATAGATAGCAATCTTGGACAAATGTGATTAAACCACAATTAGTAATAGCAATCCAATACACCTGTATACTTGTTATTAATGCACATCTTTGGAATACCAATACAATGCACCTGTATGCTTGTTATTAATGCACATCTTTGGAATGCCAATACAATGCACCTGTATACTTGTTATTTATACATATCTTTGGAATGTCAATGCAATGCACCTGTATTATTATTATTATTATTATTATTATTATTATTATTATTATTATTATTATTATTATTATTATTAATACAAATCCCATTTTTTTAATTAAATATTATTTGAATTAAATATATTTCACCAAATTTTTGCAATATTTAACAATAATGTTGTGTTGTTCCAGGTATTCCTAAAAAATTAATTATTATTTTATTAAAAAATACAACTACTATTTCAAAAACATTGGTCCAACCGGTTTTCTACAGTCGACGGATTAACAATCATTTATGTTTCATTAATATATTCATTTATCTGGGTTTTTTTATTTAACACATATTCTATTTCTTTAACCTGTGTTCACACCCATTCTCTGTCCAACACGCTGTCAGTGTAATCGTTTCGGCTTTCTATTGGGTCGGTGTCGATTTTCTTCCGAAGAGTTTGAAGTTTTCATGTCAACATCTTCTACATTGCCGATTAGTTATTGTATATCTCATCCCTTTTTTCAATTTTGTTCTTTATTTTTGGTAGTAGTTTCATATGTTTGTTTATGTATTATATCATTAAAATTTGTTTAATATTATAGTAAACAGTTATATTTGATGGGCATTCCTTCGAATTGAAGTCATTTCCATGCAATTATAACACTTGTAAAAAATTTTGGATGAAGCATTATTAAAAAAGAAAACCTAGGTTTACTATTGATAAGAAATTAATAGTTAAAGGGTCACAAAAAGGGAAGAAACATAAAAAAATTTGAAAGTTTTAAAGGGGTTACCAAGTGATTAAAACTTAAGCGGAATGGATTGCTTGTTCAATTTAGTGCAAATGATTTCAAAATAATTGAATTAAAACATACATAAAACCAAGTAAAGAACACGCTCATTTTTACATGGTTCAGCATCAAGCCTACATCCATGGGACCACATCCAGAGGAAGCAAATTCACTATGAAAAACTTATGAGTTTAATTACAAAGCAAGATAACCAAAGTTGCAAAAACACTCCCTGTTTTCAACACAACAACTCTATCTTCTTTGGTTGAACTTCAAGCCACCATAGCAAGCTTTACACACGAGACCACCAGGTCGCACTTGAGCTCCTCTCAAAGTTTCAACAACGAAGGATCAACTTCGGGACAGTAGCTTGCACACATCCAAGGAGCAACATGGAACCAAGTTCCAAAGTCATCACACAAGACTAAGTGAAGAGGGTAATTTTAAGCCTACCAAAGCATAATAAAAAACCTTAACAAAAACAAGAACCATAGAGAATATTCAAAGAGCCAAAATGATGTAATCAGGTTTCCCATCAAATAAAAACAAAACGGGAGAATATAAAGTGATCAATGCGTTAAAGGTTGGGGGACAAAAAAGTTAAACTTTAACTTTTATGTCTTTCTTTTTGCACAAGACATTTTGGGACTACAGACAAGAGAAATATTCCTTTTCTTACACAGTGAATAAACAGGAGACAAGTGTAAAGAATAAGACAAAAAATCAATCAAGGAATAATTCTGTCCAGAAGAGAAAAAGAAATATGTGAAGTGTGATTTGAGGAAAAATATCTGCCAAAAACATTGTGAACACATAGAGGCAAAAGTTCTCACACTTGTGAAGGTGGTTACTTTTAGAAGTGTATGCATAATGGATCATAAGATGACAAAAACACTAACAAAATTTGTTATAACTACTTTTATCGAGAAATTTCTTATTTCAGAATTTACATGTTTGAGATAATGATTTTTTTTCTGTTTGTTTTTCTTGTTAATATATTTCAATTTCATATTTGATCTGCTTTGCTATGTAATCTTGGTACAATGGAAAAGATGAAACAATCAGCAAACATGGTAGAATCACAAACTGAGAGGAAAGAAAATGTAGAGAATTCATCTGCGAGAACTAAACGGAAGAAAGTTGGTAGGGGTCCTAGTAGACACTCTGCAAGACTCCAAGGAACAATTGTGCATACTCACAATGACAATGTTCAACGTGTGATAGAATCGGTGGTTTTCACTAACAGCAACCAAGAAGTCGAACTGCAATCACCTCTACAGATGAAACAAGCTGAACCAAGTAATACGATTGAAAATTTGAAAGGAAATGTTGACCATTTAATACATGTAATCAACAATCAGCAATCTAGATATAGAGACTTATACTTCGAATGCCAAAAGAAGGTAAAGAGACTCTGGTAGAATATGATTTGCTTCTTTAGATGATTTCAAATCTTATATCTATTTAAGTACTGTTAATGATTCTAATAATTTTCTTTTCACTCCAACTCAGGTTGAAACCTTAATAGAAGAAAATCATCAATTCGCTTTGAAGTTACAAAATGCATATGGAAAACTTGAAGCAGTATGATTTCTACAGACTTTTATAAACTCACAATATTTTTATAGCAAAATAATGTCTTTTCCACAAACTATATTTTATATATGAAATTGGTGAAATGAATTTGAATACTTGAGAAGATAAGAAAAATTGTGTTTATTTTGTTTGCTTGCAGGCAGAGAAGTACATTGGATTATGTATGGAATTGATGAACAAATGAAAGAACACGGTCTTTCAAGCAAATTCAACAAAAGTCCAAGATAAAGTCAATGTATCCTCTCAACTAGCGCATGAGCATCAACCTCATCGCAGGGGTAGACCCCCATTGAGCAACATAAAAAATATCCAAAAATGAAGACCCTCTATTCAATATGAAAGGAACACTTTATGAAAATCTCTATATTGTTTCTTTGGATTGTATTTTATAGTTTTTATGTGAACTTAAAAAATGTTTGGTTAGCTTTTTCACATGAATATTGCAATGTTACATTGTTTCTATTGGATCGCTTTTATAGTTCCTTTCCTCTTTTGTGATGCCCCTAATATGTTTGTATAAAAATGGTCTAATTATATTTTCAGCATCATCCACTTGTACAATTAATACTATATTTGCATACATGTTTTTGACTTGTACATGAATAATATTGAGACCAACCATTTAAACTTAAAATTTATTCCAACCTTCCGTAATTTCTGTAACTTATAATAATTTTCAAGTTTCACATTGTCAACTAAAACTTTTCTCACAATATAGGATTCATATAGTTCTTTAAAATTAGTAACCTCTAGTTCACTTCTCAAAACAAACATCTGTTCACACAGTCCATTCAAAAACTTTGTTTGTTTAATAATGGAGAATAGTCCTCTTACCGGACCAAACATAAACATATGTTATACTCATTTTATTCACTTAAAATAGTAATAAAAAATCTAATAGTTTGAAAACTATAATTGATTCGAAATTTCATAGTTTCATTATTATTTTTTTTAAATAAAGATTTTCAGATATAAAAGTATATTGAACTATTAATGTTACACGTTATATAATTTCATCATATTTCATATGCCAACATTCAACTTGACTGTTCATAGACTCAAAGGTTCAATTTTGTTTTGTTCCTGAGTTAATGGTGCGATATTTTTTTTTTTCACAAATAGTTTGTTCACTGCTTTTTACTAATCGTGGTTTAATATTATATTTATTTGTGTTGGCATTCATCAATAAAGATAAAGCATTTTCACAAAAGAAGTCTCAATTACATTATATACTTAATCTATCAAATGTGACATGATTGCTTTATCAAGACCTCAACTTTTTTCTTGGATTGCTTTTGTAAGTCCTACTGCTGCTTTTAAAATTCTCATCGTCACTTTCTTCTGCTCATTTCCTCGTTCCCTCTCTTTCAATTGGTCTAACATGTCTATACAAGAATTGTCTATCCTGTTTTCAACATCATCAGGTTCAACTCTTGCCACCATTTTTCCAGACATATCTTTGATTTTTGGTGTCAGTATTTTGTATTCACTCACATCTAACATTGACGATTGTGATCCATGTTCTCCATTACTTGCCTGTTGTTTTTTACAAAACATTGATACCACTTCAATATTATGAAAATTAACTATCTAAGAATAAATATTATACTGACCTCTTGCAATTCGTGTAAGTTATATTCATCCTCAAGATTCTCATCAATCGGAAAAAGTTTTGTGACAGTATAAGATTCATATCCTTCCTTCAGATCCATAGTTCTCAACTTGATTTTGAAAACGAACATCTGTCCACACAGGTCATTCAAAACTTTTGGGATATTCTTCTGATCATTACCTTGTTTGTTCAACAGTTGAGAACATGATAACCCGACCAATCTCTAGGTTACAGTATCAAACAATATAAAAGTTGCTTCGGTAGTTCCATCACACACTGCCATTTCCACCTTGTATCTGTTATAACATTAACAAAACATTGTTACAAATAAATGTCTGAAATTGAATATACTTCTTATTGCATTGACAATACATAATTATAAACAATGATATACCTCATATGAGGAGATTTCGATTCTTTGTTGCATTTCTCACAATATAAATAGGTATTAATATCAGGGATTTTCTTCTTGCAATAGGTGTAGAATTGTAAAACCAACCATATCTGTCATCAACTTCAATTATCTTGGCCTTAATTTTATACTTCATCACCTATACAATTGTAATTTCTATTCACAAACTATGTTACAATAATCAGTTTAACATTTTACTGAATACCATAATATCTCATCAACATCATGCCGCACAAGATTGGTAACATGTTTGAGTGATGTTCTATTCTCAAACATTTCCTCCTCAATTGGAACTTGATTCAGAACCTTTTTCTGTAGTTGAATTATTAGCAAAATTCCCATTCTAAAATAACAAAGAGTAGATAAAATTTTAAATACAATTCTATCCGTGAAATTACTTTAAAAAACTATTTCTCAAACACATACTCTTTCTGTATAGAATGCACCTCCCCAATATTTAAATTTATATAAATTCTAGATGCCAAAGTTGTATTGAGATATAATCTTCCTGTATGGAAAAGAACATAAGTTAGTAATTGAAAATATATTATCTTCATGTTATATATTTTTATTTCCTTGAAAATCTTTAACATTTGTTGAAGTAACTATTATGACAATTGGGTTAGTACTTTCTGATTGCAAATCTTCACCTATTTCTTTGGAAAATTTCCCCCATAACGCAATGTCAACTGCTTTTTGAAATCAATATTAGTGTAAATTATTTAAAGTTGAAGAAGAACATAAAAACATTAACAATGGAATTTACTCCGCCATCTGCAATCTGATGTCTCTTTTTTAGTCTTTGTCGATTTGATCTCTTAGATTTCTCCTATTGCATTCAAAACTCCAATGACATTTGCATATAATTTATCACATTTGATGTACAAATATATTTCTCACACATTCAAAACACAAATATTCAAATTAACTATACCTGATAATAGCCTTGTGTCATTCGTTCTATTCTAAAGATCATGAAGACCAGCAAATTCAAATTTATATCTTGAAATAACAACTCTCCGTTCTTTTATTTCTTGTACAGTCGTGATCATAAGAAATTGTATACGGTGTATACCGTCAACGGGTCTGAAGAGGGAGCAGATGGTATGACTTTTATATGTTTGATCAAATATATTGACCCTTCATGAAGCTGATTTTTAAACTTTGCAAACCTATTCTTTGGTATCGAGGCATGAATAACTTGATTCTAAAAAACTAGTGAAAATCACAAATTTAAGCAAATCTGTATAAATCGGAAATAATTATTTTCAGACTATATTTTGTACCTGTTTATCAATCAAAATCATGTCAAGGCTCATGAGTTCGTCATCCATTCTAAAATTCTTGCATTCCCACAATCTAGACACTCTGATAGTGACTATCCAATCATCCCTTGATTAATTAACATCTTTAAGGAAAGTATTAGACACTGTTATGACCTGCTTGCAAAAAGAAATTCATTCTTAATACAATTCAGTAAATGCAATAAAGATTCCCAACCGAGAGTTTACAACTAAAGCAAATGTCGTTGTACCACAATTATAAACAAATATCATAATGTTTCGATTTTATAATCTAATTCATACTATAAATATTTCTTATCACAATTTAATAGAATGCTAAATTTTTTGTTCGGCGCTGAAATTTTAAACTCCATATTATTATACTCAAATTAATAGCTTTTACAGACCAATTCATAATCCAACATAAACAACATTACAATAGAAAGATAAAAACAAGTGATTGTATCACATTACCTGTAACAACAACTATATCTCAATTATACCAGCAATTTGTTTGTTTTCTTTTTTTTTTTTTTTTTTTTTTTTTTTTGTTTGGGCGGGGGGAAGTGGGGGGAAACAATGATCTAATGATATACTTTCAAGTACCTTTAGTTATTTCTCTTAATCGTGTATAACAAATAAACAACTACGTATATATAACAAACACATTAATTGCAAGAGTTATGTATAAAACCTCTAATATCCATGCAAATACTCCTCACATTTCACATTAATTTCGCATTATACATAATACATAGCAAAGACAATGCATTGATTTCTTTCAGATAAACATCTATCCACAAAACTGCATCAACTTCAATAACACTTAATAAACAGCATAAGAATAATAAAAAAAATTAAATAACGATTGGGATTTTTTTATTTTTGTAATTTTTTTACGTAGACAGGTGTAATTCTTATTTAAGTTGCATTCGATACAAACTTGCACTATTATGTGACATAAACAGTACCATAAATTTCTTCAACAATCTAACCCAAACACTACATTAAGAACGACATTAAATATCAGAATACTAAACATCATCGTAATACCGAACACGTCAATCAAAACCAAAATCCTGATATTGTGGTCATTAATAGTAATATCACATTGAAAGTATCACATAACAGTACAAGGCACCCATCCATTTTGGATTAATAACACAAATCCAACGCATCAAAAAGGAGCAATGTAAAGCTACAAAACACGATATCAAGGGACTAATACCATTAACAACAACATAAAATATGAGAACACCAAACATCATCAAAATACCGAACATATCAATGAAAAAATAAGTGTATTAACCCATCGGGCTGCATGATTAGTTTGGCACTTTATTTATTACAATTTATCTGCATAAAATACCATCATTCAGAAACCACACATCCGATATATTGAATAAATTACAACACAGCAAAAGGTTTATTACAATGGAAATCATAACCTTTATCGTTTATAGATTGATACTGAAATTTTCAACTAATACAGACATTGAGTCGCTTCAATTTTTTTAACAATATTATTGTTCGACACTTTGGCTGATATAAACTCAAAGAGAAATCAAGCCACTTTATTTTTTATTAACATTATAGTTCTGACATTTTTAAAAAATTGTCTAATAAATTGTATGGAATTCGTTGCCTAACCTTTGTCTATAATTTAGATATAAAATGTTGATAGGGAAAATACCAACTGTGATATCATGATTTAAAAATGCTTGGAAATTCAACATATCAAAGTGTCATCGAGGTCTACATTCCATTGCCGAACCATAACTAGGATGTAACTAATTGTATTTATAATTTGTTACAACTTTTCTCGGAACACTACTAAACCATGAATTTGAATACTTATCCATGATTTAAGGATGCCCAAAATTTGGGTAGCTTGATATATCAAAAAGATAAACAATTCCATCTGTTCCCATGTTAGTCATTCTCATGTTATTTTTTAAAGTCAGACCAAATATTAGGCAGCTCGCCTGATACCAACTAAGACATACATTAAGCCACTTAATTTGTTATTGATATTGATGTTTGGCAAAGAGTATGGAATCTGTTGCCTAACCATTGTCCATAACTATGATTGTTCAAGCTATCCAAATCTTTACACCATCAAATGATCAATATATCAGATCGAATTGGTTGTAGTCAATGTACAGTGATTTATTGATTGTAGTCAATATATGATCCAAAATTTATCCATAAGGTATCATTGAGGTCTACATTCCATTGCCGAACTATTATCACGATATATTCTATTATAACTTTTTAGAAACACTCGTAAACCATGAATTTGATCGGAATTTGAATACCTTGACACAATTCCATCTGTCCCTAATTAGCCAGATTCAGATAAATACTAGGATTTTTTTATTTTTATAATTTTGTTATGTAGACGTGTAATTCTTATTTAAATTGTATTTGATACAAACTTGTATTATTATGTGACATAGACAGTTTCATTTATTTCATCAACACTTTAACAAAAACACTACATTAAGAACAACATTAAACATCAGAATACCAAAAATCATCATAATACTGAACACATCAATCAAAAAGGAAGTGCATTAACCCATAATTAAACTAAGATTCTGTTATCCTGACCATTAATAGTAATATCACATTGAAAGTATCACATAACAGTACAGTTACAGCACAGTAAATGGTTTATTACAATAGAAATCATAAACTTTATCATTTATAAACTGATACTGAAATTTTCAATCAAGAAACACATTGACTGCTTCAATGTTTTTATTAATATTATAGTTCGGCAGATTTGCTGATATAAACTCAAAAAGAAATTAAGCCACTTCATTTTGTATTAATATTATAGTTCGGCATATTTAAAAAATTATACTAACAAATTGCGATGATACACAACTGAACATGCGCCCCTTTTATTCCACCTTATTTAGATATTTTGAATACCAACGCAACTAAATAGAATTCAATATGAAGAAAGTTTTCCAATGTCAATACAATGCACCTATATAATTATAAATAGCAATCCTAGACAAATACCATTAAACCACAATTAGTAATAGCAATCCAATACACCTGTATACTTGTTATTAATGCACATCTTTGGAATGCCAATACAATGCACCAATATTATTATTATTATTAATTATTAATACAAATCCCATTTTTTTAACTAATTAATATTTATAGATGGAGCAATAAATACCAATCCAACGTGTCAAGATAAAGCAAATTGATTGGCTTGTTAATCCAATGTGTCAAAATGGAGTAATTCTAGAGCTTCCAAAATGTGTCAAATGGCGAACAACCCGCATGGGTATTCAACTTATTAATGCACATCTTTGGAATACCAATGCAATGAACCTGTATTATTATTATTATTATTAATTATTAATACATATCCAATTTTTTTAACTAATTAATAATTATAGATGGAGCAATAAATATCAATCCAATGTGTCAAGATAGAGCAATTTGATTGGCTTGTCAAATCTGCCACATGCGAACAACCCGATGAGTATTCAACTTTATAAATATAAGGCCAATACCAAGGATGTAATTAATTGCGTTTATAATTTGTTATAACTTTCTATGAACACTGCTAAACCATAAATTTGAATACTTATCCATGATCTAAGAAACACAAAAATTTGGATAGCTTTATATATCAGAAACATAAACAATTCCATCTATTCCTATACAAGTATTATGCAGCTTGCCTGATACCAACTTAGAGAAACATAAAGCCACTTAATGTTTTATTGATAATGTAGTTCGGAATCTTTAAAAAATTGTCTAACAAATAGTCTAGAATAAGTTGCCTAACCATTATTCATAATTATGATTCTTCAAATTCTGCTATGTTGATAACTTCACCATCAAACCATCAATTTGGCTATAGAATGGTAATAGAGCGAATATCGATCCACAATTTATCCATAAGGTATTATTGAGATCTACATTCCATTGCCGAACCATTATTAGGATATGATTGGTTGCGTTTATAAATTGTTATAACTTTTCTAGGAACACTGCCAAACCATGGATTTTGTTAAACCTACAACTTAGAAAACAATATAAGAACGTCAAGATGATTAGACCTTCCGATTCCAATGTAATGCACACATACTGACAAAAAGAGTAAAAAATTGTCATCCATAATTGGGCAGCATGATTTGCTTGGCAACTTGTTTGTTGTAATTCATTGCATAAGATATCACAATCCAGAAAACACACCTTTGATATATTGCCTCTATATTAATAAATACATAGATGATTCGGACACGTGCAGTTGAATACATCAGAATCACCGTATATTCACTACAACCAACAAAGCTTTACTTCATCAAACGCCAAACCGCAAATGTTCATGCAGGCAAGATAACTTGCACAATAACAACCATCACAATCTAGCAACAAGGAACCCGGAATAACCAAAGCTCTGAATCACCATCACCACCATGTTGTGATACCAACCATGACACTCCGACAGCACGAAACGTTCAAGTCCACAATCAGTAAACCCGATACAATAACATTCCATTCATAAATCACAAAATCGAACCTCAACTACTATTGGATTTTGCCACCCTGTGACAACAGTGCACCGAGCATCACAATTCGATGATAGTTGAGGTCTGATTGTATAACCTAAGAACAGAGCTAGCAAAAACAACACCTACACGAATCTTGTTAACATAAACCAATCCACAAATATTTCATGTAGCCCAATCCCAAAACAAATGGTTACATATCGGCCGGAACAAACACATAGCATGGCTGAAAAAACAATGCTTAATCTTTAGACAAAGTACAGACCATGAACATTTAATGTTACTCAACGTCAACAACACAGGAAAAACTAATTGCCCATCACATGAGCATACCAACAACGAATACTCACTGCTAGGCTGGAATTGTAAGCTGAAAAATAAAATCAGCAAACATCAGTGAGCATATAATTCATGCTAATCGATTACAACCACAGACATACCAAATCAATGAACTTACCGAAGACTTAATAAACATAACTTTGTACGAAACACGTTGGACATTGTATAAACACGTCAACTTTTTTCCCTGCAAACTGTAAAATGAAATCAACAAAATCAACGAATTTACATTTTACACTGATCGATCGGCAGAAGAAACGCACCGAATCAATTACTCTACCAAAAAAATAATAAACACGAATCCTCATTTCCCTAAAAACAAACATAACAAAATGTAATCTATCTACATATTAACATGGTTAAGGAAAAATTATCTATCCGTATAAAAACCAGTACCTAAAAAACAGAAACAACAAAAGTTAATTAATATTCATGTTAAAAATATCAAGGAACACACTTACCATACAATCAATCATTCAAATAAATTGGCCGAACAAAAACAATCATTCAATCTAACAAAAAACGTTAAAATAGTTGGGAGACATACTTACAGTTTTGCATTAAAATATTAGAACATATACTTTTAGTTCAGAAGAAAAAATCAAAATAACAACTCATCTAACAGTATCAATCCGACATCCTACCTTTATCCCATGCCAATTCGAAACATACATAAATAAAAAAACCATCGATCAAGATGCACGTGAAGAACATGCATATTATTCTCACAAAATAAAATAACATATAAACAACTAACAAAAGACCAGACGTATTGTTTACGCCAACTAACAAATTGCAATGATATACAACTGAACATGAGCCCCTTTTATAACCCCTTATTTAGACCTTTCGAATACCAACGCAATTAATGTCAATACAATGCACCTACATAATTATAGATAGCAATTCTAGACAAATGTCATTAAACCACAACTAGTAATAGCAGTCTAATACACCTGTATACTTGTTATTAATGCACATCTTTGAAATGCCAATGCAATGCACCTGTATACTTGTTATTAATGCACAACTTTGGAATGCCAATGCAATGCACTTGTATCATTATTATCATTATTAAATATTAATACAAATCCCATTTTTTTAATTAATTAATAATTATAGAAGCATCAATAAGTGCCACATGGTGAACAACCTGCATGGGTATTCATGACGAAATATTAATACAAATCCCATTTTTTTAATTAATTAATAATTATAGATGCATCAATAAATATCAATCCAATGTATCAAAATAAAGAAATTTGACTAGCTTGTCAATCCAATGTGTCAAAATTGAGCAATTCTAAATATTCTAAAATGTGCCACATGGCAAACAACCCGCATGGGTATTCATGACGAACAAATAGCATGGGTATTCATGAATCTTAGAGTTAAAAATATCTCATTAAACCACACATCCAACATGGCAAGAGAGAGCAATTCTAGAGCTCCAAAATTGACCAATTTTGGAGCTAAAAAAAAAAAAGTGTCCTACGTGTCACTCGAATACATATGATTTTACCTTTTGATTTGGAATACCAATTCAGCAATTAATATCTCTTTACAACATCACCAATAAAATTCAACCACATAGCAACCACAAATCCTACGTGTCAAAATGGAACAATTCTATGAGTTCTAAAACATGCCACATGGCGAACAACCCACATGGGTATTCAGCTTTATATATATATATTGCTTCAAAAAGTTTCTTCTACCTTAATGAATACTACACTCACAAACCCTTCTTATTAACTTTTTCTCATAAACGCGACATGTCAGTTCGTAATTGTTTAGTTCGCAATAGATCATGTCTGTCCAACAATGGATCATGCTTGACCAAATGCGAACTGATCAATTACGAGCTGTCACATCAGCGTTAGTGAGAGAAGTTTATGAGAAGTGTTTTTCAGCTTATCTTTATTCAATGTGGATAGTTTCTTTCCTTCTATTATATATGTTACGATTACCACTTACCAATACATGCCAAATTATTAACCGCAAATTTTGGCCACTACACATTTGTTTAACGTCTTTGATCACATTTTAATTTGAGTACCATGCACCTCCACGCAAACGATTGCATAAAGGAGTGCAAACTAACAATAGCTTGTGAGGTTTTTACATTTTACAGTCATCAGAAGATTCAACAACTATTTCAGCCGCCTCAAGAAATGATTAGATAAAAGTTGGCAATCAGCGAGATTGTAGATCAAATATTGTGGAGCAAAACTACTTGACAAACCATCACTAAGGAGAATAAGGATCATCTCAACATTATGGTTCAATATATCTTAATACAAAATCACACCTAAAATATGTAAGCAAAATAGTTAATTCATTCAATTTTTGGCATCCATGGTAAAAAATAACATATGGGTTATACTGTAATTTCCTATTGTTTAATAGATTTGAGATGAATAATAACATTAACCTTTTTTTATTATTATTTACCAACTGAAACAAAGAATAATACTAATTACACAAAAAATAAAAAATAAAAAAAAATTATACAAAGTGATGCGGTACAAGCCTTGTTTTAAAACTCGGTGATGCGGTACAAGCTTTGTTTTAAAACTCGGACCGGACCAGCCGGACCAAGACCAGCTAGCCTCTCCTGTTCGGTTCAAGTTCTAGGGGGGGTTTTGCTATATTTAAAATATATAGGGACTAATTGAATTTTTAGGGGTATTTTTGATACATTTAAAAAAATTAGGGACTAATTGAATTTTTTGGGGTATTTTAAAAATAAATTAAAATTTCATGAACTAATTAAAATTTTCAAGGGTATTTTATAATATACTAAAATTTAAGAGACTAATTTATGATTTTTTTAAAATACTTTTGTTGCTGACGTCACCGGTCCAATGGACAAGTTCAAGTTTTAGGGGGGGGTTTGCTATATTTCAAATTTATAGGGACTAATTGAATTTTTAGGAGTATTTTTGATATATTTAAAAAATTTAGGGACTAATTGAATTTTTTGGGGTATTTTAAAAATAAATTAAAATTTCATGGACTAATTAAAATTTTCAGGGGTATTTTATAATATACTAAAATTTAAGAGACTAATTTATGATTTTTTTTAAAATACTTTTGTTGCTGACGTCACCGGTCAACCGATTGGACCGATCGACCTGTGACCCAGTCACCTTTCCAGGTCTCATAATGTGTTGGGTTTTAAAACAATGGGTACAAGATGAATAAATGGATAAAATAATATAAAGTCAACAAATTAGGTTAAATGGCGTGTCAATTAAAGAGTAATACTATATTATTTTATACGAAATATATTTTTTTTTTATGACCGAGGGTATTCGAGTCAGCTTGTGTGCACTTCAATTAATTCCATAGGCACTGAAGTTAACAACCTGAGTAAACTTCCAATAGTCATCTTTATTAGCCTTCAATGGCCACCCCTATTAGTTGGGGAGATAGATGGAATTCAAGACCTCTTAAATAATACATTTAAGAGTCTTAGTTGACCGCTCGATTACCCAATGATGGTTAACATGAAATACCTTGTATACACATTTTATATGTAATATTTAAAATTGGTAAACACATAAAATCAACTATAAACATATAACACAATATCTCCAATAATATGCTTATGTTAAAATTTATAAAAATTTCTCTTATTAATTCTTAACAAAAGTTTGTCTTTTTTTTTTTTTTTAATTTAATTAAACATTAATGTATGGAATATGGATTACTTGTTGAAATTATAAATGTATATTATATGAAATATAAAAATCGGAAATATTGCTTAAAAAAATAAATAGTGTTAAAACTAATAGGCTTTATAGGTAATTTAGTCGAAACAACAAGACGAGACCAATACCCGAACTTTCTCAACCCGACCGGAGCTCAGAATAAATTTTCCCTCACTCAGTCACTCGTCTTTTGACTCAACTGCATTCTCAACTTAATTTTGAAGCAAGAAGATGTGGGGAAATGCCGAAGGTGACACACCGGAGGTCACTCTAGAGACCTCCACGGGTTCTTTCACTGTTGAGGTACCTCTCGCTCTTCTTCCTTCTGATTTTTATTTTAATGCTATTTATTTACATTTTTCCTGGTGAATTTGATAATTTTTTATAACATGAAAAAAATTAAAAAAATGGCAGCTATACTACAAACATGCACCAAGAACTTGCAGGAACTTCATTGAACTATCTCGTAGAGGCTATTACGATAACACCAAATTTCACAGAATTATCAAGGTAGTTTTCTGCTTAATTGGGTTTAAATTTTAAATTAATTTTTCTTAAAGAGATTTATAATTTTATATTTTGGTATGGTTTAGGATTTTATCGTGCAAGGTGGAGATCCAACTGGGACTGGAAGAGGAGGAGAGTCCATATACGGGTATGTTTTTTCTTTTTTTTCTCTCTTTTTTCTTAAAAATAAACTACAATATGTTCCTTTCTAAAGCATAAGGGAAATATTCCATCGACCTTAGGTTTAGTTTGGCTGGTTAATTTTTGGATTATTGTGAATGTTTTATTTATTTATTTTTTTTTTCTGATATTTAATGGTCCTTATGTTGTATGCATCATTTCATTGTTCTGCATTTCAGCCGTAAGTTTGAAGATGAAATAAAACCAGAGTTAAAGCATACAGGAGCTGGTATTTTATCCATGGCAAATGCTGGTCCGAATACCAACGGAAGCCAGTTCTTTATAACTTTGGCACCGGCTGCACATCTTGATGGTAAGATCAACCTTCTTGCATATTTTGTAGCTGCCGTAAGAATTATTTTCAGCATCTATTGAGGAATTTTTGAAACATGTGGATTTAATTGCGTCTTGTGTAGTTGAAAGTTAACATGATATCTTATTCAATTTGAAAGCTGGAGCTATTTATTGTGACCTTACCTGCAGATTTTTTTTCAATTACATTAAGTAGAGGTGGCAATTTTACACACCCTGTCAGTGTCCTAGGCTGAACTGAGCTGATCAGCGTGGGTTTTTTTTTGTGCCAAATTCATATTAATAATCATCTCCCAATCAGGTTTTAGGGCAGTTGGATATAGATTCTTCACCTCAAGCCACCAGAACACAGTATATTTAGCAATCCTATTTTACTTAACATTTCTTTTATATGCTATATGCTCCATTACATCAAAGCTTTGATGTCTGAGTTTTTGTTGTCTACAATTGTTAACATTATGTTCAGTAACCGCGCAATCTTGCAAATACAAAGCAAAGTCTATAAGTGCCTACAAACTTGAGATTTTTTTTTCTTCCTTGACTGGGAATGTGTGATATAGTGAATATTATTAAATCTGTTTTCTTCTTTCATATATATTTGATTTGTGTTGCATTATCAATGTTTTTTTTTTGGGTAAGTAAACTTTTTATAGAAAGGGAGAAAGAATGTACAAGAGGTCTAGGAAACGGCCAACCTACCTCAGGACAAGCCTTGGGTTAGGAGCAAAAGAATGAAACTTATCATTGCCTTATCATTGTTCATTTCTTGATTCTAATTAAGGATTTTTGTGCTGTTGTGGGTTCATCTAATGATGAATTTTGCCTTTTTAAAGAGCGGTCTTTTTGGGAGGGTTGCTTGTGTTAAGAATTAAGTGTTGGTGATGGTGTAGAAGAGAGAGAAAATTGTAAATTTTGGTTTGGTTAGTTAGGTTCTGGGAATGTAGTGAAGGGGGTGAGGTCAAAATGAAGTTCAGGGACAAAGTGGGTGGAGGCTTACGATTCAGTGCCTGCACTGAGGGCATAAGGCTGTTGTAGGGTTGGGTTGTTCCTTATGTTGGTGGGTAGAGAAGAGGCAGGATCGCCCAGTGCAAGACCACCCAGTTTCTGTTCCTTGCTCCAGTATATTGTGAGACAGAAAACTAGAGTTTTCATAGGTTAATTCACCAAGGATAGGACAGCAGAGCCTTTTTGTCTTGATTATTATTTTTCCCATTTTAGAAATGTGTTTTGAAGCGGTAGGTTCTCCCAGTACTACCTGTGCCTTGAATGCAAGAACTGCTTCCTATCTTTCACTTCATTATAAGTGAACCTTTCCCAGATGAATTTGAATGTCATTAGTAGACTTGTTTTATAGGATTTTAATCTTTATGGTACTTCAATAATAATATTCCTTAATGAATTAATTTAACATTATGCTACTTTTCTTTCTTATTTTGCCAGGAAAGCACACTATATTTGGAAGAGTATGTAGGGGAATGGAAGTGATCAAAAGACTCGGCAGTGTCCAGACTGATAAAGATGATAGGTGTGCCTTTCATATAATTATTTCTTTTTCTTTTTGTATTGGGTCCTTGATTTAGTACTAATGAGCCAGCTATGCCTGTTAGATTTCAGGGTGGGAATTATTTATAACTTGGGTGCTTAATAGAATTACATTTCTGTGTTGGAGTGATTTCATATGCGTAATAGAATGAATTTAAATACTGCCAGTTTCTTTGTTGTTTCACTCTTCTGAAACTCCATACAATTTTGGTACTCCTGGCTGTGGCTGAGTTACCTGAAATAGTGAAATAATCCAAAATCCTCAAAGCCAGGAAACCTAAATTTGGAGAGTAAGCTGGCAACTCATACCAGCCTGATAGATGTGCCCTCTTAAGAACTTTGTATGAAGTTAAAAATGTTGGACTTAATCGAATATGGTCATATCGTTATCTTAAATGTTATCTTATAGGAAACAATTGTTTGGTCATATGATGTCTATTAAGGCTCGGCTGAACATTGAAATATAAATAAACTCGGTAAACACAGGCTACATTGTTAGGGAGGTCAACGAAATCTGCTGGATAATGTTAAAAGCGATCAAAGATATTTTGTACCTTAGCATGTTACTTGTAAGAGTTTCAGAATTCATTAGAACAGCTGTATCCTCCCTAACATCTTCCAAATTTATATGGTATAATATTTGCCAGGGTATATATTTGGTCTTCAGTATGGTTAATCAAATGCTTGTGATATATTTTGATCAGTGTTTCAAGTCTGCTATTAACAAAAAAATTTGGTTTACTTTTCATGAAATTAGAAATGCTGTTTGTTCTAATCTATGAATATGTAGGTGTTTATTAACAATCATGCTTATTTGTTTTTATTTTTGAACTTCTTCAGGCCCATCCATGATGTGAAGATACTTAGGACCTCTGTTAAAGATTGATGCCTTGTAGGTGTCGTGTTATCCTTTTTTTAATGGT
Source organism: Pistacia vera (assembly GCF_008641045.1). NCBI lineage: Eukaryota > Viridiplantae > Streptophyta > Magnoliopsida > Sapindales > Anacardiaceae > Pistacia > Pistacia vera. The sequence goes on from NW_022196217.1 coordinate 333,928, forward strand.
TCCAAAATGCTGTAACCTCTGATTTCAGATTTACCAAATATATTATGGAAGGAAAAGTATGACATTTGAAGAATATAGATGATAGATCCTTGTTTTTAATTTGGAATTTATGATTAAAATAAATGCATCTATTATTTAAATTTGCTAGAGGATTATGATTTTGAAACAAGTGTATATGATACTTAAAAGAGTATTCATCAAGACTTTTGACAACCATACTATTAAGTTTAAATCCAAACAGAGAAATGAGCAAGAGTTCCGATTAGAATTGGGTTGGTTACACAAAATCAAAACTGCAATTTATGCAATCAACTAAATCATTGTATCAATAATCTGATTATCATTTTCGACCAATGTAGCTTCTTTGCTATTTGTTTTTCCTCTTTTTATGACAACCCAACAAAGCCAAAAGAGCTCCCGCATCAGGTGGTGCTCTGGCTAACCATTCATTACAAAATCTAAGGACCAAATCATGCTAGACAAAACAAAAACTGCCTTTAAAAATTTACAAGCCAACTAATTTCTATACTCAAAAGGGGAAAAAATGCCATTTGTATACCTAATTTTCAAAGCAGAACATAGCCTCAGCTCTTCCAAACCACAATATTACTTGCACATCTAAAAGTCAAATTGTGGAGTACTATTGCAACATTCTTTCCCCAAAAAATCTGATCCTATGCAAAGTAACAACTTGGTCACCACATCGTTACCACCAGGCTCTATTTCCACTAGAACCCACAATAACTATACATCAGTAAGCTGTATCTGTCTGAATGCAATCCCCATCTCACTAATGTCTTAGATAGTTGGCAGTTAGAGGAAATCCATAGTTCAACTCAGCTTGCCTGTGTTAGTAGATTGATTCATCTGAACTCCGTTTTCTTCACAATTAGAGGTGTTTAAAATTGATGGTGCTGCCTGATTAAATCCATTGGCCTTGACAGATCCAGAAGTTCCATCACTTGAGAATGTGCTCCCGCTTGGCTCAGGATTTTTGATAGCAGGCTCTTCAGATACCACTTGCTGTTGTAGCATTTCCAAGCGACTTAAAGATGGTACATCGCCCTTACAGTACCTGTGCCACATGTTCCGGAATGTTGACTCCAGACCAAGTGTGTAGTTTTGCCCATCACATACAGGGGACTTGGACATTAGTTCCCGAAGGCTCATCCTCAAGTTTGACAGAGCTGTAATGTCAGAGGCCAATTTTAGTGCCAACTGGACATACTCATCTTCATTTTTGGCAATCAGATGTGGTAAGCCTGTTTCAAAGTTATGCTCAAGTTAGCATACAGAACATAAAACTACATTGTCTAATAAAATATAAAGTACGATTAACACAATAGAGAAGTAGATATTTGAAAAATAACAGTAATGCAATTAACAGGAACTGCAACAAGGAAAAGAAAGGTAGATACAAAAGCATCAACATAAACAATCATCAACGAGTTGACTTTCATAAATCAGTAACTCTCAACTGATATACATGAATAAGTCAACTTCAGTATGGAGAAAAAAAACCAAAGCCTATCGTTGTTTTAAGGAAATAATTAGGATTATATGACAGAAAATATAAGCCATCTTCTGGGATTACAGTATTACACTCAAAGCCACTGTAGGACAAAATCATTGAAATTATTTAAAAGGAGCATCTCTCCAACTCAACATGTCATGTCATATAAAAACTTATAAATTTTGAGACTTCCCTTAAGGTTTGGTATAACAATATGTGGTACTACCTGGTTAATGTTCAATCAATGACCTCCTCCTGAGAGTGGTTCTGATAAATTTCAGAGAAGCTTTCAATTAAATTTCAGAATTTCATGAGTGGTTTCTAACAAATTAAGAAACCACCTGTGTTAGCTAATATTGTAACAAGATGAAAGAGGCAATCCCTAAAATTTACCCTACAAAATTTGGTTGCCTTGGTTTCAGACAACAGCAAAAAGAATGCACAAAGAAGCTCTCGAACACATCAAATCTCAAGAGTATCACTCCTGACAGTTAAATCATTGTTATGGCAAACTCACAAGGTCAAGATATATTTTCAACTCTACCTTTAGATACTGAAGCATTGTTCCATTCCTTGTTTAAGGCACTCATGTTGCTAAATTCCTATAGTTTGAACTCAGACATTCAAATTGAATAATTAAAGATTTTAGTATCATCACCCGACACAAGTCAGCAGGAGACAGCTTCCTCAGATTCTCAGTTAGGGATTATATTGGAGGCTTATAGTATTTAAGTTAATTGAAACTCTAGATTGACAATTTAATTTGCTAACAATCAAGTTCAGTCACTCCCATTGTCAGTATATAAGGGTGAGCCCTCCGGATCAAGGGTTCAACTTCAGAATGACCTTTTCAAACTATATCTGAATTCTTTGAGTCTATATAAAGAATTCCTGGTCTGGCAACAAAAAAACTCAAACAGAGGTCTTCAAGCAACTAAGGATAACATTACATCAAGTAGACATAAAAAAAAAAGGTAGAAAAAAAAGTTACTTAATCCTTACCTACTTTACTGAGAAGACTCACACCAACATTGTGAGCATGTACAGAACCAGCCATAGTAATACATGGAACTCCCATGAATAAAGATTCACAAGTCGTTGTTGTTCCAGCATATGGGAATGTATCCAAGCTACACATATGAGATCATAAAGGTCAGAAACTCCAAAAAAACTGCAAACGTGAAGTTTCAGAACCTAACAGAGCACACAAATATCAATACACTGGATTAGATACTAGTCTGGTTTCAAAGCCAAAACTACATGGCTTCAATTCCAATGTTCATGTAAGCCATTCATGAGATTTATTTGTTTCTAGTATGCAAAATGTACAACCAAGGTAAGTAAATATGTAATAAATTGTTCAACTTACACTATAAATAGAAGGTTAAAAATCCATAGAAGAACTTAATATAGTTCACTAACTTCATCCATTGAATCCTAAGAACCTTCAAGATGCTCCAAAAAGTTTTTCTATATTTTGTAATGAAGTTTAAAATCAAGAAAGAGGAGATGTTTTAATGCCAAAGTCCACAAAAAATTTGAAAAGAGAGAATTTTGAACATAAAAAATAAAAATGGAATAACAACACACATACACTGGAAGAGACCTTTGTATGGACGTATAATGACTAATAGTGAAAAATAAAAGGCATTAGATGATTCATAACATATAGGGTTTGGACTCTCTGAACATAACACTGAGGAAACAAAAAGTAAAAAGAAAGAAAAAATCTGTAGTTTCACTGACTATCAAATGTTAATAAGTAAACTTAGAATTTACCTGATGTCCATAAGGGAATATGCTTGCATATGATCATGGTTCAGAAGAATTAGAGGCAAAAGATCAACACGTAGTGATTCCAATCCCAGTTGCTCCAATGTTGAAAGAAATCTCTGCCTTACACTATCACAACAAAAAGGCTTACATTTTACTACAAGGCGAGAGTTGGGAACAGCACAAAGTATCCTTGCCCAAACTTGCAAAACCTTAGGCGTTATCTGGTAAAGGTACATCAAAAAGATAAGTAAATTGAAACCAGTTAAAAGGCAGAAATTTTGTCTAAATAAGACCTAAAATATACCTTTGCCAGATTATTAAAGCTACCAAATGTAACAAAGCCATTGGAAAGAGCAGGAGTTGGGGAAACAGGCCCAGCCTCTGGTGAAGGTGCATAACAAAGGAAGCAATCAGGTAATCTAACTAGCTCCTCAACATGCCTGCCAAGTTAAAAAGAGTATCATAAAGAGATGGTACAGTAGATTGTATCAAGAAGATCAACTCGGTAAAAGATTATCTTGAAAATGCTTAACAACAAGCGTAACATTGTAGACCTACTTCTGTTTTGTACCAGGAGGGTCTGCCAGTGAATCAGTGATTCTATAATCAATTGCAGGCAGACCAGTTGTGTTTGGGTAACCAATCCAAGTCACCTAATAGATAAAGGCAAAGCAAAACGAGATCAGGGACAACACAATAACAGTTAAAATAAATTGAATAAATAACTTTGGCATAATTAACAGATGCACACACAAGAAACTAGAGCAAGGGCAAAGATAAAGACAAAGATATCTAATATCACAGCATAACTTCAATATGTCCTTGTACCAAACTAGACCATAATATTATATTGAATCTACCTTTTATATAGCTATTTTTAAGCATCCTTTTCCCTTTGGCTTAAGTTGCTAATAAATTTAAGACTTATTTTTCTATATTCATCTCAACTAAGAAGGGTTTCAGGTTGAATTCTTTGAATTTTTGTGTTCTGGTTCAAGGGAGGGATGATTATTCTCAGGTGGAGCTATTACATTCAAAATTTAAACTCAACACCCATTATGTAACATTTTATTATTGAAATACCTTAGATGACAACCTAAAAAGGCATAAGAACATGAAAACACAGAAAACCTGTATGCAACATTTTGAAAATGAATGCGACTGCTCTGAGATTACAAACTTATCCGTCTACTTATGAAGAGATGAAATTCTTGTCATTGATTGTATGATAAGTTACGTATTTTACTTCACTTCTTACTGGACTTCAAAAATTTTCTTAACCTTTTTTACTGTTTTCTTCCTCTTTTCTATTTACATGTTCCATATTCAAAAGAAATTCCTTTAGGCTATAAGTTGTAATTTGCAAAACTCAACCAATGGATGGCATAGACAATATAATCACGAAAGGGTCTAACACCATTAAGAACTCAGATATTTAGCTTAGTCGTCTTTCTCAATCAATCATAACTTCTCTGAGTATTTCTCAATAAACAAGACCACAACAAAAGAAACAATTTTACGCTTGAGCAGACAGCTACATAAACAAATATTCTTCAACATTGAGAAGGAAAGAGTGTGACGAAACAATTTAGTTTGGGTGGAAAGAAAAACAGAACATATAGATAAAAATGAAAAGAGAAAAAAATACGGGTTAATAATGGGACACTTGATCTTTTAGTTCTTTGTAGACACTTGGTCCACAATTGCATCTACTTATCTTTTTTTACTTAATACAAGTTATAGTTTCTTGCAAAACTTATCACTGCATCCTGCATTAACTTATCACCACATTTGTTTGCTTTACTTGGTAATGCAAGTTTTCTGAATTACCCATTATCACTTGAAAAAATCCAAGTGAATTTATTACAACTTGAGTCAATAAATGTGCAAACAGTTTAACAATTGCTTAATAATAACCTGCTATTTGTACCAATCTAAAAAGATGACACCTAAACAAAAAGGTATCTCACTAGAAACCAAAGGCAATCTATTTATGAAACTAAAAATAGGCAAACTATTTCTTTGAGAAGCAAGATGATATGTCAAATAATGATATGAACAAAAACTGCTCTTCACATTATTAATTCATCCTCCACTGACCTATGTAACAATTTCCAGATTTCTAGATTCTTAGATAGAATATACAGCAATCAAGTACAAGGGAGACAAAAGTTTCACCAAAGAAATAGAAAAGAAGTTTTCAGCAGAAAATTGAAAAAGAAATCGATTGCTGGTAAAATCCAGTGTACCTGAACAGGCGCTGGTCGGCATGCCATCATTCCCAACTTATTATTAGCTGTGTGACCAGTAAGTTCTACCAAGATGTCAACTTTATCTTCTCTAACCATGCTAGCAACCTTCTTTTCGTCAATCCCATATATATCTCTCCATATTCCACCCTTTTTCAAGACTTTCTCCCTAAACCTAACAGTTTTTGCATCAGCCTGCAATATAATACTAAAATCAATCCCAAAAAGACAGTGTATAACATATTAGGCCCCAAAGTGAACTACTTTCAGAACACAAATATCTCTTGCTTCTCTTTTTTTTTTTTTTTTTTTCCCTACACAATAATTTCAAGTATTCTACTAAATTGAGTCATTCTTCAATTCCCAGAGAATTTTCATTTGTCATTTATTTTATAAACAAATCCAGAAAACAAAGACCAAAAAAAAAGGGAATATGTTTCTACTGCAAGGCTTCCTTTGGTTTTGAGAGGGGGAAGCAGATATATTATAAAAAACGAAAAAGAAAAATCCATTAAAAACATACTTATCATAGACTGGGTTTTCTAACAAAATCCATACTAATTTCTTCACATAAACAAGCGCACTTGGTAGATCAAACAAAAAGAAATGCATTTTTAACTAGAATAAATGGCATTAAAACTCTGCTAAATCTGGTGAAAGAAAATGCAAGTGAATTAGGTTTAAATTAACTGATAAGCAATAGACATGCAACCAAAACAAAGTATAGAGTAACACAGGGCAGTGCTAGGATACATCCAGAATACCTTTACAACCGCTGAAAAAACGACCACCTTGTAGTTTTCATAGTCATGATAGACAAGGGGTGCTTCAATGAAATATGATACAGAGTGAGTAAAATAATCTGGAGATACATATCCAATCACAAGGGGCCTCTTTGGATCTTTTGAGTTGTCCCATGAAGTGTATTGAGGAAATAACCTCATAAAGCGCCTTCCCCAATCCCTAAAAGCATTAACTTCAGTTTAGATACCTCATTTAAGCCAAAGCTTCACAACTCACAAAAGTGACAACAACATTCAAACATATGCATCAGTAAAGTGTACAATAAAGCATAATTTGTAAAACACAATAATCCATATCAATTTGGATAGAAGAAAGAACCGGTAACATTAAGGTTAAGAAATATACTAGAAGAGGCCTTCAAGAAACTCAACTAAGATTAATAAGTGAAAATAAAAATTAAAGTAAGAATTAAAAAAATAAATAAAAGAACGCTACAGCAATGTGAATGATAAACCTCCATGGAAAAAAATTCTAATGCCTAGTTGAGTTGTCTGCTAACCATCACAACAAGCAGAAAATTTATTCTGGGGTTGTGAATTTGAGAAGGACTATAGCTCAAGATTACATGAAATAAAAGGAAGCTCTTTATAGTTTTAAATCAAGAAGACGAGGGACCACCACTAGCACAGACAATTAAAACTTCTGAATGAGGTTGACATTCGGGTATTAAAAAAGAGATTTATCCTATCCTTATCGTAGTTAATAAATGAAGGCTGTAGTTACTTCATAACTTTTTTTTTATGGATAATTAATAATAAGTATAAAAGTATAAAAGTAGTACATGCAGATCTAAGAAAAGCAGATTACAAAAACAAAAAAAAAAAAAAAAAAAAAAAAAATTAGACAATTACTAGTATACGTACTCTAAAATAGAGCTTGAAAGGAAAAAAAGGATAGAAGTAGAAATAAGATGTTGTGCAGAATGGTGTATATGCACTTGGTTGTGCTCTCAAGGAGAATTACAAGGGAAATTAGTGCCATTGGCCAGTATTCACACAACAAATTGCAAATTAACCAACATTTGAAATCTCTCGAAACCTAATTTTTGCATTGACAAAAACCTAATTTCTCATCTCTCTTCTTCTTCCCCCACTGGGAGATGAATGGATTTAGTTCAGATTTTACTAGTTTGAGCAAGAGCTGTACCCAAAAGTGAGAAAAGAGTGACATGAAGTAGATTAAGGTCTATATATGCATGTTTATAATAAGAATTACGAAGTTAGAAAATAATTTGGAGAGAGTTTCAAATGTTGGTTAATTTGCATTTTGTTTGTGGGATAGTGGTTGTATGGAGTAATTGCCAAATTTTCCATTAAGGGATACTACCCATATGACCATTTTGTCTGCTTGGATGCATGAACTAGATTAGCTTGTATTTGGAATACAAAATACATCAAGCATTATCACTATCATGTAAGATTACTGGCAATCCAAAGCAGTTCAGGTTACATGGTTTCAAATATGTAACCTAAAAAGAACTGCACAAATATCAAAAAAATAAAAATTACAATATCCTAAAAAAATTTGAAAAAAAAAATATATCACTATGTTTGGCTTACTATTTTTATCCAGATTCTAGATCCTATTCTCCAAATAATGTTTGGCACGTATTCCAAGAATATTACCCTATTTTTTTAATTACTTTTAGACCCCATAAGGTTATTAATTTCATCAAATACACCCAAAAAAAAGTTTAAAAATTATCAAAAACACCCCCGCACCCATACTCGCCAGATTCCGGCAACCACCATCGGCGGTAGCCGAAATCTATACAACGGCCAACCATAAATGGCCGGAAGTTCACCAATCTGGCCTTTTCCGGCCAGATCCACCACGGATTTGGCCGGAAAAGGCCGATCTGGCCGTGAACGACGGCCAAAGAAATGGCCGTCGTTGAGGTCAACGACGGCCAAATCTTGGCCATCGTTGACCGAAAACGACGGCCATACCTTGGCTGACGGCCAAAGATGGCCGTCGTTTTGGCCTTTTTCGGCCGTCGACGGCCACGGCAGACCGTAGATCTGGCCTTTTCGGCCAGATCTTGTGGTGGATCTGGCCGGAAAAGGCCATAACGACTCGTTACGACACAGATCCGACCGGTCTGTGTCGTAACTCGATTTTCCGGCCAGATTCCGACGGTGGTGGCCAGAATCTGGCACTACAGGTGGTGGGGGTATTTTTGTCAATTTACATGTTGGGGTATTTATGAAATTAGCAAACTTAGGGGGTTTTTCTATAAATTTTTAAATTTTACCTCGTAATACTCCCATATTCAATTATCCAATACTATCCCCAAAATAATAAACCAAACGCATACTATATATTCGTTGTATTTCGGTAAGACCTTGCTACTGGTTGAAACAATCTTTTCTAAATCAATCAGAAAGATATTTATAATAATCATTCATGAATTAAGCATTAATCCAAGCTACTTAGGGTTTTTATCATATGTTTAATAATATTGGTAATGTCACCACTTAAAAAAAATGTAATAGCATGCCAAGCAGAAAGGATCCAACTGAAACCTGTGTGCCTCAAAAAGCTTATCATCATGCCCCTCATTTATGTAGTTCATAGCAAGCAATCGATTCTACAGAGAAAATAACAAACATTGTGAAGATTACAAAACAACACTATTAGAAAACAAATCAACAAAATTAGAACAGAAATATTTTAGCAAAGAATCAAGGTGCACAGGCATCTGTTCCTTCAATCAAGCTATCTTCAGTCGCAGATATTCAAAATCTAAATGCATTCAAACAGTAAAAGCTATTGATGAGCAAGAAATCTCAAGCTCAAATTTTCATAGCAGATAGCACCACAACTCAAGTTCCAGATTTCATCAAAACAAAGATCTTGATAAATGTAAAAAGAGCAATGCAGAAGACAAAAAGTCTGCCTTAACTTCTGATAGAAGATAAGGAGTTGAATTAATAATGAAGTACATGTTTGGTCAAAATATAACCAGTTTAATTTCTGATCAACAGATCATTCCAAGATATATTTCTAACTTCTGAGTGATTGACATTTTCCTTCATGAAAATATCAGTGTCAAAACACTTTTGGCAAAAAGCATATCAAATTGCCAATTCTTTCTTGTCATGATTTCTCATCCAACATATATAAATATCCTACAAATTCAGAAATTGTATTTGCTATTGGATGCATCAAACAAAGACATATGCCAAAGCAGTCAACAATATAGTAAGGGGGTAGACTTACTTTAATCAACTCAGTCCTCTCTTATCTGCCTATTTATTTTTTTCTCCCTTCTCAATATCACCTTGAATGTTGTTAATATTGAGAATCTAATGATAAATGAAGAATGTACATTTGGTCAATTAGGATATGATTTCTCAGCAGTAGGATAAAGGAGGATTGGGGATAGGCAATCTAGTTAAAAGGAATGTGACTCTTTTCAGTAAGCGGTTATGGAGATCTTCTTTGGAAACTAAATCATTGTGGTGTGACGTCGTTAAAAGTTCATATGGCCTCAGAGTTAACGGTTGGGATTCCCATGTAGTATGAGGATCTTATTGAAGTCCTTAGAATACCATATCCCAAGAATTTCCTCTTTTCTTTGTTAACTTGAAGCTTCTTGTTCGGGGAGGACATGTGTTTTTTTTTTTTTTTTTTTTGGGGGGGGTGGGGGGGAGTGGTTTGGGAGGATTAGGATGGAGGAAGATCTACTAGGCACGATGTTTCCATGTCTTTATAGATGTCCGGTTCCAATTTGATATCTACTAATAGTAGAGTGGTTGATTCTCTATCTTCTTCATTGGAGTTGAGTTGGAAAATTTAATTTTTACAAGAATTTCCATGATTGGGAGATAAGTTAATGGTCTTAAATTTTTTCAGCTCTTGATAAAGTGTGTGAATAGTTCGGAAGAGGATGTTAAGAGTGTGGAAGCCTGAGTCTTCAGGTGGATTTCCTTGTAAATCTTTCTTCAATTGGCTTATTGATGATCTTTCTTATCCTCAATTCCTCCCAATGTCAATGATTTGGAAAGATAAAGTCCCTTCTTAGGTTCAATATTTTGTTTGGTCATTAGCTCATGGAAGAATTTGAACCTAAGATATCATGCAAAAGAGGTGGACTAACAATTGTTTATATCCTAACTGGCGTCTATTGTGGAAAAAAAAATTCTGAAAGTATTCGTCATCTTTTTCTTCATTGTTCTAAAGCACTAAAGACATGGATTGTTTCGGTATCTAGAGGATCTTTATAGGTAGAAGTTTATCGTGCTTTCGGTGAGAGAGAAAAGGATAAGTTTCTGTGGAATTGTTGTGCTTGCTGTATTTTGGGTTTTATGGCCCGAGAGGAATAAAAAAAGTTTTTGAAGAAGCTAACAAAGATGAGTATAAGAAAAGCTTTTCCAATATAGAAAATGTGATATTTAAGGGAAAATTCTCTCACCTCATTTAATGCACCTGACACATGGTTTTTTTTTTCAAATTATCTTGTCTGTTGCCTTATATGTATATAGGCCTCTTATCTCGAACCTCCACTCATGGCCAGCCTTCGCCATCTGGATTTAAGCTAAAATTAGGATATCAGGATTTCAGAAGCCTATTATCTCTAACTTCCACTCAGGTTTAAGGAAATATCCGCAAAACCCCACAAATATTAGAAATCAATGCTACCTCCCCTCACATTCCATAAAATCATCACTATATATGTATATAGGCCTCTTATCTCTAACCTCCACTCAGGTTTAAGGAAATATCAGCAAAACCCCACAAGTATTAGAAACCAATCTACCTCCCCACACATTCCATAAAATCATCACTTACCTCCCCTGACCATGTTAATTTAAACCTTTGAATTTCATGGTCAAAAGGAGATAGGTGATGATTTTGCCAAATCTAAGGGAGTTACTGAAGATTTCTCATAGTTTAAGCGTCAAGTAGATGTTTTTTGAAACCTCACGAGAGGTCAGTTAATATCTAAATATAGTAAAAAATCAAATAACCAATTCAAATTGCACATTACACACAATCTGCATGTCAAATGATTAACAAGTATGCCTCAAGGTAATCATGCTAAACCTTCAACATAACACTTCAAATGCCACATTTAAAACAGTGTTGTTGAAGGCATGCAACCATCACAAGGAACAGAACTTTACAAGCATTAAAACTTCACATGAAAGACCTAGAAGTTATGGTACCTGGCCTGCATTACGAGAATCAGGGTCTATCTTGAGACATTGCTCATAAGCTTCGATAGCCAGAGAGATGTTGCCAGCATCTCTATAGAGAACCCCTACAAATGAAGATAATAAAGAACACATTTACTCACGGAACATCAGATACAGATGAAAACAAGCATTATGTCCTCCAAGACAACTTGAAAATGTAAAGTTAAGAGCAAATAGAAAGCAACAAGGAGTCTAAACCATAATAATTACTCTATTCTGGACAATCTGTAGTTTTTTATTTTTTCTTCTTTTTTTTTTTGGGACAGGAAACAACTGAAAGTTGTATTAATAAAGAAGAACTACATAAGTAGACCATGTGTCCATAAATAACAAAAAGCCCTTGAAAAGAAAAAAGTTGTACATCCTTATATGTGTGAATCTACATCTAAATAACCCTCATAAACATGTTACTAATCCTTACTACTAAAACAGCCCATGAAAATAATTATATTACAACCCTTTCCCGATTAAGCTGAATAAAGAAGAAAGAAGAATCTTGAAATTCTACAGACACTAAGGCCCATAAAGATGATAGAAACCAAGTGTTGTTCCATAAGATATTGAGTTCTTCATTGTCCCTTCAAAACTACGGTCATTTCTTTATTGTCAAATCAACCAAAGAAGAATTAACACCACACTTTCCATACGGTCTTGGCTTTCTTTCCTCTCCCAAAAGCAAAAATCTACTTATGCATATCACTGTTTCTTTTACTTGTGGCTTTCTTCAAAAATCTCCTCTTGCTGAAAGTGCTTTTTTATATACAAAGTATGAAATTTATGCTCACAAAAAAGAAGAGAGAGAAAACACAAAAATCCTGATTACGATATTAAAAACTATATTTGTGTAACTATCTGTATACTTATGACAAAAACAAAGACCCTTCAGCCCGAACAATCCACAAAAATAACTCAAAACATTCCCAGCTACAATAGAAAAAACTAACAAGGTGTCTTAAATTTTCCATTGACACTGAGAACCAAAGAGAAGCAAAAAGCCTAACTGTGGAAACTGATTCTTCAACTGTTATTAAAACTTTTGTTAATCAAGTTCAAAGTTGTATGAATTGCATCTTCAGGTCTGAGTTGCAGGATTATTTTGACAATTTAGCCATAGATAGTAAGATTGACACAAAACAAAGCTAGAGAGAGAGACCTAAGTTATTATATGCTTCAGCATATGTTGGATTAGCAACAATAGCTTTTTCAATCATGCTTGCCGCAGCATCCATTTTACCCTGCCAATGGTCAATAGATAATCAGCAATTTTCACCACATATGCCATCTTCATATATCTAAAACCAAAAACTATTCAAAAGCAAACCTGGACAGTGTAGACAACACCAAGGTTGTTCAGAGACTGGGAGAAGTTTGGTTTAATTGATAAAGCCATCTGCCAAATGAAAATGATGATAATGATAATGAGAACCAAAACAATAAACCCTAAGCATCTGACTAATAAAACTAAAATGCCACACAAGCAGTGAAAATTGCCTGATAACACTCTACAGCTTTATCAAGATTGTCTCGATCTTTGTATATCACTCCCAAATTGTTGCATGCTTCAGCACAATGGGGATTGAAATGAAAAGCAAGCTCGTAGAATACAATTGCCTGTACAATTTGGTTATTAGATTCTAACTGACAAAACCATTAAGAAAGAAAAAAGTACAATCCATATTACATATATGACAAAAGGGAAAAATTTGTTCACCATTATCCCAAATATAACATAAACAAATGCACATGCATGCACAAACATGTCCCTACCATGTCAAATTTAAGCATTTCGCCATAAGCAACCCCAAGATTATACATAGCATCAGCATAGTGCCAATTATAATACAAAGCCTTCTTGTAATACGCCACACCTTGATTGATGTCACCCTCTAATTTAACCTGAATAAAGCAAACCAGTGAGCCCAAATTCAAGGAGAAGATTGAAAGCTAATCATGATAGGCATGAGAACAATGCGATTGAGTTGACAGACAAGAAAGCAGTCAGTATACTTTTCATAGAAGAAAACATGTAGAAAGAAGAAACTAGAAGAATAACTTTAAAAAAGAAATAACATAAAAGTTAACAATATCAACACCAATAACTGGAATCTATAATTTGACATTATAAACCAAAACTGAAAACTAAACAGTATAATAATGTTTATCCAGAAAAATATGAGGATGAAAATGATTGAAACTGTCCTGAACAAAGTAAAGGTTGGAAATTTTACCAAAAGTTCATTTTACGTTCCCAGCATATCTGGAAAAAATCATTTCTATAATACTATGTTAGATTAAGAAGTTGGAATCTATAGCGTCCTGTTAATTTTAGATCTCTTTAAGTAGATAAATCCCTGATTAATACAATTGAGCAAAGATTTTCAAGCAGTTCTGCACCTTAACTCCATCGTAAACATCTAGTATTAATTTCATCTTTTGATAAAACTACAAGCTCAAGCTCATGTCAATTTCATGAAAACCTTGGATACTTGGTCAGCTAAAACTTAAAAACGGAAATTTCAAAATTCTGACATAAAGATAGAATACTGTATTTCATTTATGACTGCAAGAAGATCTCTGGCCACAAGAAACCACCTTTGTTCCTAAATCTGTCAAGGCTATTGCCATATTGTTCTTTGCAATCTCAAAATTTGGTGACACGGCAAGACACCTGAGACAGCAGCATTTAGAACACATAGCCTTAGCAAGGGGTACAAAGCACAATCAAGGCACAGAGACAAAATTGTAAACAATTTAGCTGAATACCTCTCATAACAAGCAATGGCTGACTCCAAGTCACCACGATTTTTATAGATGACACCCATATTGCAGTATGCTTCAGCATACAGAGGCCTCTCCAAAGCAGCCTTCTCATAGCAACTAAGTGCCGTATCATATTGCATCATTTCAGAGTAGACAACACCAAGGTTGTAATATGCTGGCTGCACATTTAAATTTTAAGTTAAAAAATTAAAAAAAGAAGTATACCCACAAAAGCGAAAAAATATATCAACAAAAGAAGACTCGAGATAAGAGAAAACATGAAATTACAGCATAATGAGGATCTATTCTTAAGGCTTCATAATACTTCTGAATTCCCTCTTGAGTGTTGCCAGCTAGCTTTAAGCTGGTTCCAAGATCTGTTAGAACAATTGCTAGGCACTCTGCAGCTGGTTTGTAAGAAGGGTCCGCACTCAACGCCTTTTGGTATGACTGTCCAAGTAAATTGATCAAGCCTTAGTAATAATCAGACATAAATCACTTTTTAGCAGGGAAAAAAAATTATATATATAATTCATTCATTACAGGCCAAAATTTAGTGCAAGTTATTCAGCACAGTACACAAACGGGAATATATAATTTGAAAGAGCATTACATTTAATACTCTACACAGAAGCAAGCACAATAAATAAAGCAGATGTGCAATTATATATATCAGCATGACAATCAACTAGAATTTCTTTAGATGACTAGAAGGATGGGAACTTTCTTTTAATCTAAAACAATTCTGAAGGCTAAAACTATAAGATATTAAACCTTTATTGAGAAAAAAATAAATATGCAACAATGAAAGAAAAAATCTTTTTTTCTACTAGGGGAACAAAAAAGCATTCATGGGTCAAATGACCCTCGAAGCAGTAAAGATAACTATCTTAGCATAACTAAAGACCCTAATTATCCCCTTTCATCCACATCAGTGGGAAAGAACTTAGATAATACTGAACCTTCCAATAGAAAAGGTATCAGTAATCTTCTAAGCATGTTTGCTCATGTGGTAGTTGTTAAATCTATATCCTTGGGTGGTGAGCATGAAAAATGAAAAATGCTCAGGTCCTAACAATCAAACATTCTAAAGATAGCAGCACCGGCAAGGTATGGAAGTAGTCATGCAATTCAAGCAAACATTAGCAATACTAAGGATATTATTAGGAAGGCCAAGGCAGTAGGACAATAGACAGTAAAGATGGAACTAGGTGAGGTTGCAAAAGGCATGGTGAGGAATTTTAGCACTTAGGGAAAGAGCAAGCTATCAGTTATAGGTACAGAGAAAAGTTTAAGCAAACTCCACAAACCAATAGCAAGAAAGCTATTTTCCACTTTAGCAAGATATATTTATCAAAATCAAAGAATTGCCTACTATCAACATGAATGAACCACCCACAAGAACAACTCTCAAGCAGTTTGGCAACAATGTACAAGCACCACAGCAGTCACAACAGATAGCTATCAGTAATAGCTTAGAAAATGCAGTTTAATGGTAGTGTGGGACAAGGAATTGTAAGAAGATTACGATCTCTTTACTAACGGCAAAATAAGAGCAAGACATTCAATTAGTCACCACAACCTTGAGCAATGGTATGAAAAAATAGAGATGGTGTCAAAGGCAAAAAGTGTGCAGGCTGACTTCGGAGAAATGTGTTTGAGCATTTTCTAGAAAAGTACCAGATTCAGAAGGCACCTAAAGTTAGCGCTTTTCTATAAGTCATTCCAAATGCCTTTTTTCACTCCAAAAAGCACTTCGACTATTATAGCCATACACCACATTATTGATTTCAAAAGCACATTTAAGAGTTCCAAATATGTTCCCAAGCACACCTTTAGTCTATGTTGATCAAGGAAAGCAAAGATGCTGCATTCCTTAGGTGGCGACATGGACTTCTAGTGCCAATTCACAAAGAGACCACAGCAAGAAAGCAATGCCAATTGAGACCAGTACAAACATATGATAGATCAATGCTGTGCAGGCAGAACCACCAAATTCTGCATCTCTCTATAGGCAAAGTCGCCATATTGAGCTACCTTTTGTACTGTGACCCAACTAAAGTAATCAATAACCAGTCTTGTTAAAATGCTAGCAGTACAGCACGGTTTCAAGACTCTACTTTGTCACATCAAGCTAAACCTAAGCTACACTGAACATGGTTGAACCCATATTTTCTTAGCGGGCTAGCTCAAAGGCAATAGGAATGCAAAAAGATGAGGTCTCAATAATAACTGAATTTCGTTATGTTCAAAGTTAACAACCAGAAATACCAAATTCACTGTACATCATATTTGGTAATTCACCCTTTTTGTATCAAAATTATAAGCAAAATTGATATGTTCATCAGAATTAATCATAAAAATATAGATCAATGTAGTACAACCAACTACAAGTAATACAAAAAGTGGGTGCAAACATTATCGAATTTCACCAGGGTCTAGGCTCTATAAGTACACAAGCATAAGACAAACTAATTATCTATCATGCAAGATTGTCATCATTGTAAAATCGACTTAACTGCCATGAGCATACCTCGGCAGCCTCTACCAGGCGTCCCTCGTCTTTGTACAGTATACCACAATGTGTGTGGGCACATGCATTTTGCGGGTCCAACTTGATGGCTTCTGCAAAACTGTCAAAAGCAGGCCTTCCCATGTTCTGCATCTGCAGGCATATTCCTTTCCCAATGTGAGCCTCAACATTGCCACTATCTTTCTCCAAAACAAGGTCATAGAGTGCAAGAGCATCAACAAACTTGTTCCTTGATCGGAGAATATTTGCATAAGAGAGATTATCCTTCCCTTCAAACCCCTGTTGTGCTGAAGCAATAGCCACGGGAGAGCCATTGGTACCAGGAGAAGATTGTGGCCCCTTCAAAAAACCATTTTCTTGAATTGGGTCTCTCTTTCTGCCATTACTGACATCTTTTTCCGTCCATGCCATCCGGGTATATCTAAAAGTTCACTCCTCTAACAAAAAACAATCAAAAAAATTAAAATTTAGTCCCATATATAATCCCATATCTCAAAAATAACAAATTGAACTGAAATAAACCGAAGTTTGAAACTTTTGGAGAAAATAAATAATATAGAGCTCGACTATTTAGCAACTGAGAATTATTATCGACTCATTCAATCCTTGTACCCAGAAATTGGCAAAACCCAGTTGAAATAAAACCTTGAACGATAAAAAAACCCTAACCATGCAAAACAGTAGTAGCTACACCATTGCTAAACGACACAGTTTAATTAAAACTCATCCTACTTTATAAAGAAAAACCCTAAGGAACAAACAGCTAAAACAAAACCATCCGTGCAACCCAGAAAATCCCACTTCAACGAAAGACAAAATATGGGATCCAACCAAATTCTACCCACAATCAAATCTCATAATCAACGATAATCCCATATCAACACACACATAAAAAGCAAAAGTCAGTAAAAATTAGGGCTTGGAAACTCACATTCAAAGTAAACAAGAAGCTCTCCAGAACTAGTGACGCATACTAAATGTTTGCGAAAAAGGCAGAGTGAAAAACACTAGCCCTTGCTTGCTTTTACCAGTTCAAACTCTTCTCATTTGTAGGTTCGTGCGTTTGAAATAGGGGGTCAAAAGACTCCCCTCTGCCTCTCTCTCTCTATCTCTCCCTGTGTGCTGAAACTCAACACAAACACAGCAGGAACAGAACACGAACAGACACAGTGGGGTTGGGTTCGACGTCTCCCAAAAACAAAAAAGAGAAAGGGACTGTGACGTCCGTTCGTTAATTACAACAAGAATTTGTCAGTTAAACCCCCGCGTTTTGACTTTATTTGCTACCGTACCACTAGAATACAAGTTGTGTAGTTTTGCTGGTAAAAAATTGTGCATAAGGTGACTTTGGTGCCCAGATTTAAGGGGTCGTTGTCGTTTTAGAGTTACATCATGGTTGGTTACCCATCATTTTATCTCTTTTCAATTCCCCACTATGTCATTGTTATATTTTCCTCATCTGTGATTTCTTTTGCCTACTCAAGTTGTATTTCATAAATTCAACTTTTAATTCTTTTTTAAAAATAGAAAAATTTTCACTAGTAATAAAACACATAAGTAGTCATATCTTAGGTTCAACCAAATAAAAATTGTCCAGATCCGCACAAATTTACTTTTGGATTTCACACAAGCACTATAATGTAATTCTTCCCAAGCTTCAAGTTATAACGTCCGATGGTTTAAATATAATACACTTTGAATTAAAAGCAAAAAAAAAAATACTATTGTGTTACATATGCAAATTTCTTATATAAACTAATTCATAAAAATTGATTTGTTATACTATAATCCAATGAGTTAAAATTAAGAAAAATGTAGTTATAAGACCCTTATTAGATACTCAAATTAAATGCATTAGTTAACAAACATCTTTGTCAAGATATATATTCGACCAAAAATGTCTTTTTAACTTGTTTATCCTTACCACCTAACACTACTTCAGGAAGAAGTCAAAACAAAATATCTTCAGGAAGAAGTCAAAACAAAATATCTTCCCTTGGTCCATGGAGAAAGGTAGCAAAACCAATGGATGTCCAAAGTAAAGCGACCCTGTAATTGAACTAAATCCACAATGAGTCAAGAATGCTCCCACCGATTCATGAGCTAATATCCTGAGCTGAGGTGCCCAACTCGTCTAGACCACTCCTCTTCCCTTCACTCTTTCCTCAAACCCATCTGGAAGAACTATCGTTTCATCTTGATTTCTCAGTGCCCAAAAGAAAGGTAATCCGGATAACTTGAGCCCCAAAGCCAACTCAGTCAACTCATTTTGACTCAAATTCAACTCGCTTCCAAAGGCAACATAAATAAATGTCTTTCTCTTCCGTTTTCCTAACCACTCGCTAATTGTAAGCCAGGTGTTATCTTTATTAGCGTCTCTGCTATCGTGAGCTGTGGGTGGCAACCGCCCTATAGGAATAACTGGTTTACCATGAAGCTCTCCCACGAGGTATATCCACTCTCATTCAATCTCCATGCAGCTTCTTACAGCCATCACATCATAACCCGCCATTACCGTCCCTATACGAACGATATCTGTGACTTCCGAATCGTTCATCTCAAAGTGACCAAAAAAATTTTTCACCTCGTAAAGCCGATACGCAACTCTAGTATCAAACGATACCCACTTCGGAGGAACCGTGAAATCTTGCGGCTTAGTCCGTGGATCCTTGCCGTTGATCATGGCAGACGATGATGGTCTTCTTGTACTTGGGCAACAACAGTTTGAGCAAGCAAAGCATTGCTGGTACCATGCAATTGGGAGCAAGATTGATTTAGAGAGTGGGCCATCCCAGGAGGTCCTAGAGCTTTATAACAAGGCTGAGGACGGCATGGAGAAGGGCATGCAGATGTGGGAGGAGATGGAGGAGCAGCGTCTGAATGGTCTATCCAAATTTGACAAATACAAAGATCAGTTGCAAAAATTAGGTTTGGATGGATTGCTTAAAGATGCATTTCCAGAAGAAGCTGCAAAGTTGGCTCATCAGTTAAGGACGCCCGTCCACAAGTTATGGAAGGGCGTCCAAAGTTCTTTTAATTTTTATATTTATATTATGGACGGGCGTCCCTTATTTGCGGATGTCCATCCAAAATTAATGGACAGCTGTCCATAAAGGATGAACGACCGTCCCTAAATGTTTTTTAATTTTTTTTAAAAAATTCTTAATGGACGGGCGTCCATTAAAATATGACATAACCTATGAATGGCCGTCCCTAATTTTTATAAAAATATTTTATTCCATTTTACTTATGGACGGGCGTCCTTTAAATGGGGACGCCTGTCCATAGTAAATAGACTCCCGTCCATATAATATGGATGGGAGTCCATGTAACTGAATGGCCGTCCATCCGTTCACTAGAAAAATATTTAATAACGCGTCTTTGCTGGTGTGAGTCAGGGGACACGTAGGCCGGTACACATTTTCGGTGCAAAAATGCCGGTATCCATAGCTTTATTGTTATGACAATAGCTACTGTTTTGGTTTATTTTTGCTGAATGGTTGTATGGATTAAGGAATAGGTGTTCCTCTTAAAGGAATGGTCGTTCCACTTGGTGCACATAAATTGCAAAGGAAGGAACAATCACTAGAACGAGACTGTTCCTCTAAAACGGCTTAGGTATGCTAGAACGCCTATTCCAATCCCAAGAATGACTTTCCAGTTCTAGGAACGGTTGTTCCAGTTCCAGGAGTGGGTCTTCCTATTCCTATTCTGAAATTTGTTTATTCTTCCTATTACTGATGATTGTTGTATGAAGTTATATGTATGTCACTGCAATTTCTTGATTATATTCCATACAAATTAAGAAATTATTGTTACTATCACTTAATTTGATATCTATATTATGTGTAATTTGTTAATCACTAAAGTGGCTGAATTAGAAATCGTCATAGATGTCAAATTAAGTAAAATTCAATTACTCATTATCAATGTTTTAAAAATCGACTCGAGACAAAACCTGGCAAGCTGGCTGGGTCCTGGGTGGACCGATTTAACCAGCTGGTTCGACCGTTGACATCATCATGCTGACGTCAGCAATGTTACTGTTCACAGAATGCAAAATTCCAGAATTTGGATCCAAATTATAAACTCCTGAATAAAAAGTCTTTAGCAAAGCATCATCAAACATCATTACATCAATAATACAACAAATTACAAATCAAAATAACAAAATGAAGGAAGAAATCACATAATAGTTGTTTAACACTTCAACATTCTAACAAAAAATGATCTTCACCCAATGGTCTTCAATCCATCCTTCCATCCTCAATTAAAATTCACAATTCACACACCATCTGATAGATGATCGTCATCATTATTAACATCGGCAACATCATCTACAAAAAATTCTATCAAAAAAGGAAAATCATAAGTTAAGTATTCCCATTTAAACTAATTGAATATAAACTAGCTACGACCAAATTGAAATTGCTTAAAAAATTGGAAACAACCTTCTGAAGCATCTATTGAGTCATAATAAGAAGGGTGATCACCACCATCTATAGGAATAGCTCCTTCTCCATATAATGATTGTTCCAATTCATCATAATTAAGCTCACCAACCTCCTCTTCCTCATCAACTATCCACCATTCAGTTTTATCAATACTCTCAAAATCAACAGGATCATAAGTAATTTTCTTGTAACAACTCCTGAAATAGCAAAATTAAATATTCAAATCATGACCAATAAAGACATCAATGAAAATAAAAGAAGAGATAATAATTAATAACAAAATGAAGAAGGCTTTATACCTATTTTGCAAACGCAAGTAATGATGAGTGAAAACCAAATCATTCAACCATGGATGCTCCAATCTGTTCCTTTTTTTAGTATGTATGTGTTCAAAAACACTCCAATTTTGCTCACATCCGGAAGAGGCCGAAGTTTGACTTAGAATTTTGATTGCAAACTTTTACAAATTTGGAGCACTAAACCCAAATGTCCTCCACCATTCATCTAATTGAGAATAAAAGTATAAATTACATAAGAAATAAACACAATTTCATAACTTAAAAATTTAATAACTATTACATACCCAACCGTGTAGTTTTGCAAGTTTGAAGAGCAAGCTCACGAGAAAAGTTTTCTAGACGGTCTCGATATAATCTACTCTCCTCCAGTAACATTGTCTTGCTCATTTTGAATGTACCTGATTTATTGTCAATAGTGTCAAGGAAACCATACATGACCTCAAGTTTTTTGGGAAAAGTATCTTCGTCATATTTAAAAGCAGGATTCAAATAATATGTTGCTGCATGAATATCATGGTGCAACATCCTATCCCAGAGCATCTTAATAATTATTGTATAAGGCTTGTACAAATTTTTCTTATTCTTAAACAGCTTCTTGATCCCCATCCTCGTTCTGTACATGCCTTCATACACATATCCTATTGAAGGCCTCTCATCTGAGTCTACAATTCGGAGCATAAGCATCAATGGACTCACAACTTTGGAAATTATACCAATGTCATCCCAGAATCGGTTATCTAGAACTATGGAAATAAAGGCAAAGCCTTTATTAGTTTTTGCATATCGAGACTCCACAAAAGTTATATATGTCATCGTAGATTTCAAGTCATGTTTGTGCTGATGTAGGCTACTCAATGCAATGAAAGTTGTGGCAAAAAGTGTTGCACCTAGGCGTATAATTTCTGTCCAACCCTATTCAAGTGATAGACAATAGATGTTAGTACTTAGTAAATTATTAAAAAATGTATATATATAATATGACTTGACAATGTAAATTATAAACATATGAGGTAAAGGTATATAACCTATTTTTTCCTCAACAAAGCTAGCACAAATGAATGATTATACACAAACTTTGTAACCTCAGATGCACATCTCGAAAGGTTAACTATGTGACTCATCTCAGCTATGTCTTTCAGCATCAAATCAATGCAATGTGCTGCACAAGGAGACCAAGTAATACTGCTATATTTTTCAAACAACATTTTTCCAGCAGCTTTATAATTTGCTCCATTGTAAGTGACAAGATGGACAATATTGTTTGGTCCAACCCATAAAGTTATTTCCTCAAACAAGCTGAACAATGTTGTAGCATCCTTTACAACATGTGAAGCATCCACTGATTTCACAAAACACACTCCTTTAGGACAGTACACTAGAAAATTAATCAGCGACCTATGTGAATTATCTATCCAATCATCAACCATTAAAGTACATCCAACATCCTCCAAAATGTTCTTGTAACCATCAACAAGTAATTGCACTTCTTTCCTAGCATCTCTTAATAAATTTACACGCAAATTATGATAAGTTGGGATTTTATACCCATGACCAATTGCAGTTATAGCATCCACCATAGGTTGAAAATAAATTGAATTAATAACATTAATTGGGATGCAAGAATCATAAAATAACCTTGCAATAGCCATGTCCGCTCCCCACTTAGCTTCTTTTTCGGCTAAAACACTCTTAATTGAGGGCTAAGACCCATGCTTAGTCCTCGGAGCAAAATAGTCACCTATCCTAATAGATCTTTTTCTCTTAGTGCTTGAAGTTGAAGTTGGAGTTGAACATGGAGAAACCTCTTCACACTCTTGATCTTCATCTAACATATCACCCTCAAATTGTTGTACACTAGCTCCATAAGGATTGACATTCTTACAAAGTTCAACTTTTTGTTTATTCTTAGCCCCAATTTCATTTAGTGCTTCTTTAATCTTGAACTTAACATTGAAAGGAACTTTAGAGCACTTTCCAACTTCTCCCTTTATACCCGCTAGATGCAGTTTCACTTGATAAATTCCTCCACCTCTGATTATCTTGCCACAGTAAAGATATGTTAATATCTTCTTTCCATTTTCATCCAAGCCCTCATTAACATGTCCCCATGCTATGTCATTCCTTCCTCAAAAAGATTGTGAAACATCCATGGAAGCAGATTTTTGACAAGACCCAGATGATGACATATTCTTTGTCTTTAATCTTGATCTCTAACCTGGCGACACAAATAACAAATAAGTTAGTATCGATCATAATAAAAAATATCTTCATAAATTAAATTAAAGATTCAATATGTTTGATTAATTCTTGCATGGCATATGTGTGTATTGTGTAAAGTGTAAACATAAGAAATTCAAATACTTCAAGATGTCCACATAAAGCCACAACATCATTGTGGCAATTAACCTCAATCAACCAACTATGTCTAATGGAATATGTCGCACTAAAATATGTTAGAGTAGGTGCCCTACAACCAATCAATTATTGTAAAATTGACTATTTAATAAATGTTTATTTATCAATAAAAGGCATATTCTTCTATATCGTGTATATAATGATATATGTCCTTAGGATGGTAGAACCATGATGAGGGTATCAAATGTTTCAAATCTTGATAGTGAGAACCTTATGATCACATATGATGGCCATTCTAGAAACGTCCGTAGCCCTAGTATTATTCTGACCAAGGACACCGATAATACGATAAGGCTATCATAGTGTTGAACGACTCTGTCAAAAGGCAGTGACTAATCTCACTTGTCAAGGTTGTTTGCTGATAACCTGGTGCAACGCATGGGTGCTTGCTAGAGGTAAGTTAACTAGACAGACCCACTAGAGGATTCCATATGGATGGTAACCTCAATGTCTATGGAATAAATCCTCTAACAGATGGTGGTGCATGTGATCCTTAGACTTGAGATCACTAGAGCGCCTTGTGCACCAATTGGTGTAGTTTGACACTAGCCCAATGTAGTTCTATTCAAAGTTATTAATACGGTAGTGATTGGCTACATTGAGAAGTGTATCGAGACTATGGTGGATCAACAAAAGATTCATCACTCCTGGGTACGGGAGAAGTCAGCTCATTGGGTAATTTAGTAAATGGCAATGACACTAAATTTGTGGCCACAGTGGGATTGAGTTGATGCTCAATCCAATTTAATATTCTTGTCATTAGTCTAGTAACTGAATACAAACACGTCGAGGATATCTGAGATTGACACTATTTCTGTACCTTAGTCTCGATGAGATAACAGTTGATGAAAGGATTTGATTGCACGGTAACCATTTCGTTGACAGGCTACGGTTTCGCTGAATCCAAATCTATTGGATGGCCATGATGCCTTGCTAGGGGCCAATCTTGGTCTGTGTGTAGTGAGACGATTAATTAGTGTTAATCGCGATACTGAACACTACTGATATGATGAGGAGCCTACGGGTCACACACTTAGAAGATAATTTAAGAATCAATTTGTGAGAAGGGTATTTTCGTCTTTTAGGACGAAAGGGTATTTTGGTAATTTCACTTTGCAATTAAATTCGCCGAGTTTATTGCCTGTATTAAATTTTAATATTAAAATTAAATTTGTGAGATTAAATTTAAATATATCTCTGTATATATTTAAATGATTTATTATTATTAATTAACTATTAATATATTATTATATATTAATTGATTTTAATTATAATAATAATTAATTAATTAAAACACCATAAAGAGTGTGTTTGGTTGCAAGGGTAAACTAGGGTTGGAGCCCATGGCTATTCCTAAGTGGAATAGGGTTTTAATTGTTGCACTATATAAGTGTAACTTAAAATTAAAACATGAGAATTATTCATTCAATTAAAACCCTAGCCACCCTATCTCTCTCTCTCAAGAAAAAATTTTTTGTTCTTCTTTCTTGATTCTTGAAGCCCTTGATTGTTCTAGCAAAATAATCAAGGGTTCTGCGGATTATCTTCGTGTGGACTTCCTTGAGTGCGATCCTACTTTGGATCGATTGACGAAAAATCATATGAACAGTAGAGGTGAACAGTAACAGTGAGCAGTAGGCGGTGAACAGTAACCATGAACAGTACCATGAATAGAGTTCCTATCTGAAAATAGAGATATTCGAAGGAGCCTCTAAATGTACGTAAGTATTCTAATCCTTGAATGGATTTACTTTATACAGATTTTGTTTATAAACATGTAAACAATATAATCTATACTCGGATCTAGGCAAAGAAAGGTAATTGATTTACCGATTGAATTTTTGTTTTCCGCTGCATATGGTAGATCACAAAATGGGAGGAGATTCTCGGTACCCCTGCTAACGACGAACACAGTAGTTCACGGTAAAGGCTGAAGAGACGAAATTCGACGGTGCAAGGGAGACTCCGGCGGAAGATTTTTAGGTTCAAACCAAAAGTGAGGGAAATGGCGTGAAAATGGGAGGGATATCTTTGATATTTGCTTTGGGACTGCGGGTTTAACTGTTTAATTTTTATAGAATATGGATTTAATTTTTAATTTTTTAAAGTTGACCCAGTTTTTTTTTTTAAATAACGATTGGACCAGCGGGTGCTAAAATGCATCAGTCGAACCGCGAGTGTAACTGGGCAGACTCATAACGTCGGTTTTTAGCCTCACCCGGCCCAGCTCACTGGTCGGGTCTCGGTTCAACCAGCCGGGCCGAGCTAGGTTTTTAAACATTATGAGTATGTGTTGCCACTAATGAGATGACATGATGATCTATGTTTTTACTTGGCATGAGTAATTTGAAGCTCATTGATTATAGAATATATACGGATCGCCCAAAGGTTGATCGATCAATTTTATAATCATGAACATAATCATGGTTCATTAATGTACTTGGTTCAATATGTTTTGTATATCCAAAGATAACAAGCATGCCTAATTGAAGTATATACAATTGCCAATTATGTAAAATTAAAATTAAGCATCAATCATGTTTTATTGTTGTATACTGTTGTATCACCCAAAGGAGAACTTCAATGTACATTTAATG
Source organism: Pistacia vera (assembly GCF_008641045.1). NCBI lineage: Eukaryota > Viridiplantae > Streptophyta > Magnoliopsida > Sapindales > Anacardiaceae > Pistacia > Pistacia vera. The sequence goes on from NW_022196217.1 coordinate 360,529, forward strand.
TTTATGTGATTGATATGTCAATCTGTATTATGTATTTAAGTTATAACTCAAAGCATTAATGTGTGAGCATTATGTTAATTTTATAGAGTATCATCTATTATTCTGTAAAATGTGGAATAATCATTTACATACTCCATTTGGACCTGGTTTAATTCATGTCATTGGTGTTCGACTTATGTGGTTTGATATTGACTTATTCACTTAGGAGACTTAATTCATTTCTAGGATTTCTGGGTGTTTTTCTTAGACTATCCTTATCAAACTAGAGAAACCAACCCCTATTTATAATCACACCCAGGACCCCAAGTGGTTACTAAGGTGGTTACCTCAAGTTACATCCACTTCCTTCATTTAAAGGAAGTGGATGTTAATGCCCATAATTAAGTGGCAATTAATGGGCCACTTACATTCTCCTGCTTGGCCATTTTTGTCATGTAAAGAGTGAATTGACTTTGATGTATGTCCCTATATAGAACTTTAATTCACTCCTAATGGGCTGCCCACATTCATGATAAAAGCCTAGTTAGTAAATACGGTTATGGCAAAAAAAGGGTTCGAGAATTTTACGGGTATGATACGGCAAATGATGAAAAATATGTTTGTAAAAGTTTGGCCATAAAATTCGGATACAGGAAAAATACGGTACCGGTATATACGGGTTTAGTATGACGCATTGTCAATAATATATTTTAAAAAATACGGCAATATCAATCTTGGTTTTAACATTTTTCATGGACCACCTGGCTTAAAATCAATATAGCATTTCAAATGTAAAGTATTCAATTAACCAATAACAATTAGACCTAACAATATAACACAAATACACAATATATAACCGAGATTCAAATTATAGTCTCCATACTCCAACATAATATATAGCCAAGATTCAATTATAGTGTCAAACCAAACACATGAGTCATAACAAAACCAAAATTCAAAGTCGAATTAGAGCTCCAAACAAATAAAATACACAAATAATACAGCCAAAATTCAAATTATAGTTTATTAAAAAAACTCACAAAGTACATAAACAACAATAACAACTCAAAAAAGGGTACCATCTAGCCAAGAAATGTCATCATTATCCATCAAGTCATCCTTGTAACCCTTAATCGTAGGTGCAGAATTAGCATCTTCATCCATATGAATTTCTTCATATTCATAGTCTGGAAGCTCTCCCAATTTCTCAAGATCTATAGGTTCCAAGTCGTGACTCATCGTGAAAGTGAACTTATCCATTATCATCGTGTTCATTCTCACATACACAAGTGTGTCTAGCATTTCATGTGACAACCTATTCCTTTTTTTTTTTTTTTTTTTTTTTTTTTGACTAGCTTCAAAGGCACTCCAATTTCTCTCACATGATGAAGCGCTACAAGGTTGACTCAAAATTTGAATGGCATACATCTTGAGCATAGGAAGATCATCCTCATTGTAATCCCACCATATTCCTGCAAATGACATAAACAAATTTCTTGAATACAAAGAGAGAAGCAATGTACAAAAAAGATATACAAATTTTTAAAAAACTTACGAGGATGACTTGTTTGTAACATTGTTTTTGCCATTGCAGTAAATAAGGTAGTTGGCCTACTACGATACAACTGAACCTCCCTCATAAATGGATGATTTTCTTCTATTAGAAACAGGTTTTTATGAATGAAATTGATGCCATCTTTCATCTCCCTATCCTCTCTAAAATTTTGTGAGAAGATGGATTGAGAAAGACAGCTGTAGCATGTATCGGATGAATGATGTTGTTGACCTGGCGATTCTCAAACAATTCCCAAACTCTCCCATACTTGCTTGCCTCACTATTACATATTTCCTTGATTGTAACTTTTGCTCTCATCATTGCTTCATATAAGTAACCATCAGTAGATCCATCACCATCAACCAAACAAAGAACTTGAACCAATGGCTCAATAGTTTTTATAACCTCCCTTCTTCTAGCCCAAAAATCACTCTGAACAATTTCAATGACCCTTTTACCTGACTCGGTCTTACAATAATCAAAACCCCTCCATTCAGATAAAGCAATAAAAAGTCAAAGTTCATTATGATACGTTTACAAGTCTTAAACACTTGTAAACATGAGCGGACAAGGAATTGCAAGTCCTAACACACTTGCTAATTCGGTTGAATTGAAGAAATTCACTCCAAGTCCTAAAACACTTGGTTTGTGGAATGTGGGGAGCTATGAAGACCAATCGGCCCAAGCAAGTTCAAAGAAAGAGAAGATTCTAAACATTTCAACCCAAGTCACTCCAAGTCCAAGCATAACAAGGGAAGCTCAAGTCCACCAAGAAAGAAGCCCAAATGTTCAAAGTGTCAAATTCGTCCCAATTTGCATTACAAAGGGGAAAGTCCACATGACCCCTTATTGGATCCATTTGCATGATTCTAAAGGCCCAAATTCTTACACCCTTATTAGTATACTTAATTAGGACCATTGATTAGCTTTTGATCCAATGGAAGCACACTTAGACAACTAATGGGGTGGTTAAAGACATAGATCCTAGAATTAGGGAATTGTGTCTCTTTTGCATTAAATAGGCATGGCCTTATTTTTAGAATGAATGGCTTGTAATATTTAGCTAATTTTATTTCATTTTCTTGTATTTATAATTTACTTGTTTATCCTTGTATTTGTCTATATAAGGGTAATTGTTCCATTGTATCAATTAATCTTAAAATATATGAAAATTGGTTTATCCATTTGAGAGAACTTTTGTGTTCTTTGATTGTGCATTCTTCATTCAAGTCTTGGCAAGGGGATTTGGTGGTGAATCAATTCAAGTTGGTGGAACAATCCTTTATGCTTGAAGTGTTTCTACTTGTCTTGGTCCGAAATTGCAAGTAAGTGTGAGATTTTCTTGTTTTGTGTTTGGCCGAATTTTAACTTGGATTTATGGCATGTTGTGTTGTTGAATTGGTTGGATTTGGATCACATTCTCCAAATCCAACACAGATTGAAGCATTAAAAAATTTAAAGCGAATCTTGTGGCACAAGGTTGTCTCAAATGTCTATCTTTGGTGTACTCTGTCATTGTTGCATGAAAAATTGTGTACCATGTCATGAACATAACTATTATTCTTGCTTCATCTATGGCAATTTTTACCCAATTAACTTCTTCATATATGTCTTTCAAAAGAAGCTGAATTCCATGAGCAGCACACCTCATCTTATACATTCAAGGATAAAATCCAATGAGCATGTCACCAGCAAATGTGAAATTGCTACCATTATCAGTTATGAATTACATAACATGTTCTTGTCAATTGATTCAATCACAAAAACAACAATTTCTTTCAAATAAATCCCAGTTTTTCTTTCTTAGGAAACATCCAATGATTTTATAAACACTACACTGCTAGGTGAATATGCCACAAGATTAATGAAAGATCCGTGTATATTAGTCCATATATCAAACATTATAGTGCAACCAGATCCAGATGTATCCCAAGAACGCTTCACCATAGCAATATACTCATCAACACCTTTTCTAGATTCTGGAATTAACTTAGCTAGAAGAGTTGAGTAACATGGAAGCTCTTATGCTACACCATATTCAACCACTGCCTTAACAAATTCTCCAAAAGCACTAGTTTGAACAACATTAAAAGCGATATTGTTGACCACAAAACACTTAGCAAGCATTTTATCAACAAACTCCTTGTCTTTTTTCCTGTTCATTTCTAGTAAAGATGCTTCACTTTGACGTCTTTGGCTACCTTTAGAAAGTGGTTAAAATGGTGAATCTGTTTCCTCCTCATGATAATTAGAGTTTAAAGCAATAGAAGAATCGGTTGAACTTTTTAATTTTTTGTAACTTCCACTTCCAGACATAGCTAAGAACGCACATGCTTGTGTCTCATGATTGACTTTATTACAAATCTGAACATCATGGCCAGTAATTCTCGACAAGTGTGCTTTAATTCTATAAGCCCCACCACTAAATACTTTTTGACAGAATTTACATTTCCATTCATTCCCCTGGAGCTCCTCAACATGCTCTCAAATTTTATCTTTTTTCGTACCATATTGGTTGAGCTTGCATTTACAAGAACATAAAAGAGAACATCATCAAATACCAAAGGAAAAAAGATTGATTAAAAAAAAAAGAACATGTGAATTTCATCATTATCAATCAATCAATTAATGAGATTAAAATTGATAGAAGATTTTGTTGTTTTATATTCCTATTAAAGCTACACCTCTATTTAATGCATGTGTTTCCTTCCTTGCTTCAGATTCTAATGAAATGTATTATTTAGCTACTATAATACGAAGGGATCATTTAGTTTACAAGGAATATTGCTAACAATTAATACTATTATTTCTCCGATTTGCTTATTATCAATCTCTGCATCTTACTTAGTGTCGTAAGAATAAAATATAATTTTGTAAATTATTTTCATGAGAACACTAAATTTATATAAATTGTGTGTAATCAAAATGTCTTTCAAAACACTTTCGGTGTTCAAACGTATAAGTTAACTAAAGAACACATCATCCCAATTAATACACCCCATTTCAACTCCTAATTAAATAGCCAAATAAGGACATTAAACCAATGAATTACCTACTCTTTAATTTCTTCTTTTTAATCATTACTTTTCCTTAAATTTATTAAAAAGCAAAACTAGGCAACTAGCTAAGTAGTAACTTTTGTTTCATGTTTAATTTCTTCTTTTAAATCATCATTTTTCCTTAAATTCATTTAAAAGCAAAACTAGCTAAGTAGTAGCTTCTGGCACCTCTACTGCTCAACAACACAAACAAAAGTCTAACAAGAATTGAAGTAAAGTACAAGAACCTTACTGATAGGAAGCACCAGCAACGGTGTGCTCAATGGAGGAGCTATGGCAGGATCGCAGGATCGCAGGAGTGGACTAGATCTCGGTCTAAGAGATGGCAAGAGGAACTTTGTCGGTCTTCTCAAACTGATTTGGCTCACTGGCAGGGACAACACCCTCTTTGAGGGACTACAAAGCAACAGATTGAGTTTCCTTTTTCGGTTTGCTTGATCCCTTTTACTTACTGGCCTTGTTTGCATGTGTAAAATCACACTCAAATACAAATATAACTTTCACAAGCATTTCATCAAACATGTTTCAAACAAATCCATCAATCCACCAACGTAACAAATCCATCAATCAACCAGCCCCCCATACTACTACTTCTCACACACCAGCATAAACACAAGCAATCAACCAACATACAAGATTCAAAGAGAATAGAAGAGTGTGTACCTTGAAGTCTTGTACTTGAAGCTTGGAAAAGAGAGTTAAAAAGAGAAGAGAAGAAGAGATCAAGACTCAAGAGATGAAGAAAACTAGAAAACAACTTTAAAGAGAGCAATCCATTGAACTGTTGAAGATTTGAAGAAAGGCCAAAGACATCGAAGAGAGTTAGAGAAAGAGAACTAAGGAAGATGAGAAAAGAGATTTTGTTTAATTTGATTTTAAGTTAAACCCCACTAAAACGACGTCGTTTTGGGGTCATCAATTAATAATTTTTTGTTTGCAAAAATTCATGAATAATTCATGAATTACAGATGGTCATATTATACGTGAATAATTCAGCAGCCCTTATAAAATATGAAAATTCACGTATAAAGCGCAAATTTACTAACTAGGGATAAAAGTACAAGTCATGAATCATGGTGGTATATGCTTTATTACAAGAACACACTCTTCCATGTATTACATGAATTGTCCATTTTATAATGAATGACAACCAGACTTTATAGAATCAAATTCAATAATTTATTCTTGGGTCAACTTTATTACCTTAAATAGAATAGGCATCTGTCATTATAAAAACTATATGTATACACAAAATTAATGATAGAAGACTTTAATCAAAATCGTCAAATTTAAATTTGCAAAGTCTTACAGGGAATTATTAATATAATGATTTACATAAACCCATATGGCTTACATGAGCCAGATACACTTGGGTGGAAAACCTTTGGTGAAGGGATTAGCAATGATATCATTTATGCTAATATGTTCGATCAATACATGACAATCTCAAACATCCTATTTAACAACAAAATACTTTATTTCGATGTGACAACTTCAACTTACTGAACATGTGTTGTTAGGGAACCGTATAGCTATTGTATTATCACAAAATATTTTTATTGGTCTTTCTACTTATGAGACCACCTTTAAATTTGTGATAAACGGTCTTACCCATGATGCCTGAGAAACTGCTTCATAACACCCTACTACTTTAGCTTCCATTGTGGAAGAAGGTGTCTTTGATTGTTTTACACAACGCCAAGAGACTCCTCCTCCAACAAGGAGAAGAATGAAGCCTGAGGTAGACTTTCTTGTGTCTTTACATCCAGCATAATCTGAATCTAAATATCTGATTAACTCCAAGTCATTAACATGCTTATAGATAAGCATGTGATCTTTGTCCTTGAAGATATCTCAACACCTTTTTTACTACTATCCAATGGGTCAGGCCAGAATTTTGTTGAAACCTACCCAAAACTCCCACTACATATGAAATGTCAGGTCTTGTGCAGACTTGTGCATTGTTTAGACTTTCTGTTGCAAAAGCATAGGGAATATTCTTCATGGATTGATGCTTTAAATTAGTCTTTGGACATTGTTCAAGACAAAGCTTGTCTCCTTTAACAATAAGCTACACTTGATAAATAATGTTTCATATTGAAACGCTCCAAAACCTTTGCAATATAGCCCATTTGAGACAATCCTAAGGTCTTTAATGACATGTCTCGGTGAATCTTTATGCCTAAGACATAAAAAGCTTCACCTATACCCTTCATATCAAAGTTATGAGCTAGAATTTGTTTTGTTTCATGTAGCATTCCAAGATCATTGCTAGCTAAGAGAATGTCATGCACGCACAATAAAAGTATAAAAAAACTACCTCCTTTTATCTTGATGTAAATGCATTAATCAGCTCGATTTTCTATGAAGCCAAATGCCAAAATAGTTTTATCAAACTTTAGATACCGTTGTCTTGAAGCTTGCTTCAAGCCATATATAGATCTCTTGAGCTTACAAACTAAATGATCTCCTTTGTCCGAAGTGAATCCTTCAGGTTGATCCATGTATACCTCCTCTTCTAGATCACCATTTAGAAATGCAGTTTTGACATCCATTTGATGTAACTCAAGATCATAGTGTTAGAGCAGGTGCACTAAAGCCAATAATTTATCTCTTGTAAACATTATTTATAATGAATAAAGGCATTGCTTGTTTACAAGCATCTATACTATAGCCTTTATCTATTGCATATAAAGAAAATAGTATATGTCTTTAGAAATGCTAAAACCTGTGACAAGGGAATTAAGTGTTATAAATCTAAATTGTGAGAACCCTAGGAGCACATATGGTGGCTAGTCTAAAACTGTCCATAGTCATAGTATAACTCTGACCTAGGACACAAATTATACGAAAAAACTATCATTGCGTTGAACAACCCTACCAAAAGATAGTGCAAGATCTCACATGTCAAGGTTGTGGGCATCAACCTGGTGCAACACATAGGTGTTTGCTTGTGCAAGTCCACTCGACCCATCAGAGTATTCCATACAAGATGGTAAACCTAATGTCTATGGAACATGTCCTCTTACAAATGGTGGTGCATGTGATCCTTCGGCTTGAGATCACCAAAGCGCCATGTGTAAATATCGATGTGATTTGAAAGTAGCCCAACATCATCTCTCTTAGCGATTACCAGAATGGTGGTGATTGAGTACATTGAGAAGTACACTATAGCTATAATGGATCAACAAAGGATTCATCACTCTTGGTTACAGAAGATCTTATCTCGACGATATATTTGGTTAAGGACTACGACTGCAAATCTGTGGCCATAATGGATTCGAGTTGGTGCTCGAATCTGATTTTATATAGTCATAGATTCGACAACCAAATATAAACATGTCAAGGTCAATACTTTGAAGTAAACACTATTTATGTACTTCAAACGTTGATGAGATATAAGATGATGAATGGATTGAATTGCCCGGTAACCATACTATAGAAAAGGTAAGCCTAATCGTTGATTCTTTATTTGCTAGGTAATCATGTTGCCTTGCTTAGAGGCCAATCCTGATTGTGTACAAAACACTAATTGGTCAATGCTTAATTAGGTATTGGGACACTGCCAACAAAATAAAGAGCCTTCAGGTCACACACATAGAAAGTAGTTAAGAGAGAAAACGGATTGGAAGGGCATTTTTGTCCTTTGGGCAAAAAGGGCATTTCTATAATTTGGGAGGAAAATGGTATTTTCGTCATTTTGGACGAAAAGGTTATTTGGGTAATTTTGCTAGGGTTGACTCCAATATTCGATATTTATATTGAAGGAACTTTAGCAAAATTGGATTTATATTAAGATTAACTAATATGGAGGAATATATTTAATTTAATTAAATATATTAAAACCCATTAATTAAATATGTATATATAAAAATATATATGGATTAAATAAATAGTAGTATTTATTTATTTAGGAATATGTATTTATATAGGAATTAAATAAATTGGAATATTTATTTAATTGGGAAACATATTTAATGGGAGAATATCTTTTAGAGATATTCCAATTCCTTTTAGAGTTGCAGTCCAAATTAAAAAGGAATTTGGAGATTCACAATCCTAATTAAATTCCTATTATGGATTGCACTATAAAAAGGGGACTTGGGTTTTAATTTTTGAGAAGTTGATTTTACAACTTTGAGAGCAAAGTTTTAGTTTAAGTTTTAAACTAAACCTCCCAAACACAAAACCCTAGCCACAACCTTAGAGAGAATTTTCTCTCAAAATCCGCCACTCCTGTTAAGCTCTTGGCTTGATCTAGCAATCAATCCAAGAGTGATCCCGACCTACTTTTGTGTGGATACCATTGTGCTCGATCCTACTTTGGGTTGATAGCGATACCTTGGAGACAAACAGAGAAGAAGCTGCCAACGAAGGTATAAAATCTAACCTTGTATGGTTTAATTATATTGTGGTTATAGTTATCGAATCGTGATCTTGGGTTAGGGGACTTTATCGCAGCAGTTTTTTTTTTTTTTTTTTTGTAATTCCGCGCTTGTTGCAATAGAAATCCCTACACATAATGAGATACTAATGCCAAAATTATTCACAAAAAGTCTTTTCTAGATTTGAAAAGAAGGTTTTGTGGTGATCAATTCCAACTCTCTGGTTATAACCTTTCGCTACAAGTCAGGCTTTGTATATATCGATTCTACCTTGTGAGTCCTATTTTGTTTTGTAGACTCACTTACACCCCAAAGTGAAAGTTTTTTTAGGTAGATCAACAAAATCCCAAACTTGGTTCTCTATTATAGATTCTATTCAATCTTTCATGGCATTATACCATGAAATAAAAATCTCTACATTTCATTGCTTTCGAAAAAGATGTTGGATCTTCATTAATACTCACATCTATTTTAGATTCTTACAGATATACATGATAATCTGACGATGTTGCTAACTTTGTAGTTCTTGAAGATCTCCTTAGACCTTGTTCCATATTTTCATTTTTATGAATTTGAACAACCAGTTCGAGAACAACTTGCTCTTGATGCGGTATTATATCATGAATTTGTTTTCCACTGGCCACAGGTAGAAGGATTAATCCTTCACCTTCAGTTATAGGAAGAATTTTAGTTGCCTCTGAACCATTAAGATCAATATTTCGATGTATAGCACTCCCATTATTATTGTCATTTTCTAGAAACTTAGCAACCTTTGATTCCATAATTGTAAGGGAATTTGAGGGACAATAGAACTTGTAACCTTTCGATTTTTTAGAATAACCAATGAAGTATCCATTGATTGTTCTTGAGTCTAATTTTTGAAAATGTGGATTATATATTCTTAATTCAACCGGACAACCCCACCCTCGAGTGTGTCTCAAACTAGGTTTCCATCTTTTCCATAACTCAAATGGAGTTTTAGGAGCTGCTTTAGATGGTACACTATTCAAAATGTATACAATTGTTTTAAAAGCTTCATGCATAGGTTTAAAGGCAAATCAAAGTTACATATCATACTTCTGACTATGTCCATGAGAGTACGGTTCCTTCTTTCAGCAACATCATTTTGATTAGGCAATCCGGCATGGTATATTGTGCTTGAATACCTTTCTCTTGAATGTACTGTGCAAACGGACCAAGTGATTGGTTGCATTTTGTGGTTATATAATTTGATAGTTTTATCATAAAGATTAGGATAGAATATCAAATTATTCTCATAATATACCCATTAATTATGAATTAAGAACATAATTTGATAATTCTATCATAAGTTATACATTAATCTACTTGAATTAAAATTTTAGCCCACAGGCAAATTTTATGTCATTAGATTCAGTTCTTACATGTTTTGCATTGGTAAAATATGAAATTTATTTAATTAGACCTCAAGGTTTTGACATAAGCAATTTTGATTAATGCAGCTTCACAATCTGCTAATTTCTCTAATATTCGTTGCGATATTCCTGAATTGAAAGGTGATAACTATAAGGTATGGAAGGAGAGAATTCTCCTCCATTTAAGATGGATGGATATTGACTATGCTATTAGGAAAGACAAACCACTAGCTATCACTGATATCAGCACTCTAGTAGACATCACGCTTTATAAACGATGGGAGCGACCTAATCGCCTTAGCGTGATGTTCATTAAGACTAAAATTTCTGCTGGAATACGTGGTTTCGTCAATTAGCATGAAAAGGTCCAGGACTTGCTGAAAGCCATTGATGATCAATTCATCACTTCAGATAAGGCACTGGCAAGCACCCTAATCATGAAGTTTTCATCCATCAGACTTACCAGCATGGAAGGTGTGTGTGAGCACATCATGAATATGAGGGAAATTGCGACTCAACTTAAGAAACTCGAGGTTGAGATGTCTGAATCCTTCCTAGTGTACTATATCTTGAACACCCTCCCACAATAGTACTAGCCATTCAAAATCTCGTACAACACACATAAGGACAAATGGTCAATTAATGAATTAACGACCATATGTGTTCAGGAAGAAGGGAGGCTTGTGATGAAGCTTGGTGAAAGTGCAATGCTAGCAACAATGCGCCGGAATGGAAAACCTCAAGCCAATCAGAAGAGGAAAGGTAAAACACTGCCCCAAGCTGATATCAAGAAAAAGGACAAATATTTCTTCTATAAAAAAAAAAAAAAAAGGGACACATGAAGAAAGATTGCCCCATATTTTAGAAATGGCTTCAGGATAAAGGTAATCCAACCTCATTTGTTTGTTATGAATCTAATATGGTTAATGTTAATATTAACACATGGTGGATTGACTCTGGATCTACAATCCATATTGCAAACTCCTTGCAGGGTATGCAAAATCTAAGGAAACCAATGGGAAGTGAGCAAAGCATCTTATCCGGAAACTAGATGGGCTCACATGTGGAGGCCATAGGAACATGTGTTTTAACTTTAAGTAATGGTTTTGTATTAGAATTAGATAAGACCTTCTATGTTCCAAGTTTTTCACGAAACTTGGTTTTAGTTTCCAGACTTGTACTTTTGGGATATTCCTTTAGTTTTTCAAACACATTAGTTTATTTTATAATTTTGATTATGTTGGGAATGGTATTTTCTCTGATGGTCTTTATTGTATTAATTTACAAGACTATATCACTTATAATTCAATGCATGTTCACACTAGGTCTAAGTAGTGTATTATTAACGAGGACTCTTCTATGTTATGGTATCAGAGATTTAGACATATTTCCACCAATAGAATTAAGAGATTAGTGAATGATGATGTACTTAGTACTCTAGATTTCACTGATTTTGAAACATGTGTAGACTGCATTAAGGGAAAGCAGACCAACAAATCTAAGAAAGGTGTCAATAGGAGTTTCGACATATTAGAAATCATACATACTGATATATGTAGTCTAGACATAGACTCACATGGTTAGTGATACTTCATCACCTTTATTGATGATTACTCACGATATATGTATCTTTACTTACTTCATAACAAGAACAAATCATTAGATGCATTTAAAACCTTTAAGCTAAAGTAGAGAAACAATGTGGAAAGCAAATTAAGCTAGTGAGATCAGATAGAGGTGGTGAGTATTATGGTAGATACACTAAGAGTGGATAAGCACCTAGTCCATTCGCTAAGTTTCTTCAAGAACATGGGATAGTTTCCCAATATACCATGCTTGGTTCACCGAACCAAAATGGTATGGCGGAAAGAAGAAACCGAACATTATTGGACATGGTGAGGAGTATGCTTAGCAACTCCAGTCTTCCTAAGTCCTTGTGGATTGAAGCATTGAAGACGGCTATGTATATATTAAACCGAGTTCCAACCAAGGCTATCCCAAAGACGCCATTTGAATTATTGAAAGGTTGGAAACCGAGTTTGTGACATATGCGCATTTGGGGATGCCCATCTAAGGTGAGAATCTATAATCCACAAGAGAAGAAGTTAGACCCAAGGACCATTAGTGGGTATTTCGTTGGATATGCTGAAAGGTCTAAGAGGTACATATTTAATTGTCCATCTCACAACACTAGGATTGTGGAATCAAGAAACACCAAGTTTCTTGAGTATGACTTGATTAGTGGGAGCGATCAAATCAGAAATAATGTTCCTGAACATGATCATTCAGATTCTCGACCTTCCACCTTAAGTGACAGATTGGTCATAGTTCACAGCACCCCTCAAGTATAAACCAGTGTTGACCAGCCAATCATTGAAATTCCACAAGCTGCTAACAATGTTCCAGTGGATCAAGTCGTTCAGGAATTACCATAACCTTCTGAACATCCAGTGAACCACAAGCTTCTTATGAAGATAATGGTATAATATTAAAGAGATCCACTAGAACTAAGAGGTCAGCCATTCCTAGTGATTATGTAGTGTACCTACAAGAATCTAACTATAATATTGGAGCTAAGAGTGATCCTGAGTCTTTTTCATAGGCCATGAGTTGCAAAGAGTTAGATTATGGTACAATGCCATAAAGGAAGAGATGAGTTCCATGAAAAGTAACAAGTTTGGGATCTTGTTGAGTTGTCTGATGGTGTAATAGCCATTGGATGTAAATGGGTCTTTAAGACAAAGAAATACTCATTAGGCAACATCAAGAGATACAAGGCGAGACTTGTTGCTAAGAGATTCACTCAAAAGGAAGGATACGACTATACGGAGACTTTTTCTCCTGTATCTAACAAAGACCCATTTTGACCTTGAGTTGCAACAAATGGATGTGAAAATGGTGTTTCTTAATGGAGACCTAGAGGAAGAGGTTGATGGTGAGCACTTGGTCAGTGAGCTCAAGAAATCCATGTATGGTCTAAAACAAGCATCCCGCCAATGGTATTTTAAATTCCATGAGGTAATTACTTCATTCGGTTTCATTGAAAACCCCATGGATCAATGTATATACCAAAAGGTTAGTGTGAGTAAGCTATGTTTTCTTGTTTTATATGTGGATGATATTTTGCTTCAACTAATGATAAGGGTTTGCTACATGAGGTGAAACAATTCATTTCTAAAAATTTTGATATGAAGGATATGGGTGAGGCATCTTATGTCATTGGCATCAAGATCCATAGAGACAGATTACGAGAAATCTTGGGTCTGTCTCAAGAAACCTATATTAATAAGGTTTTAGAGAGATTTCAGATGAAAGATTATTCACCAAGTGTGGCTCCCGTTGTGAAGGGTGATAAGTTCAATTTGAACAAATGCCCGAAGAACAATTTTGAAAGGGAACAAATGAAGAACATTCCATATGCTTATGCTATCAGAAGCCTGATGTATGCTCGGGTCTGTACAAGGCCTGGCATTGCATTTATTGTTGGAATGTTGGGACGATATTAAAGTAATCTAGGTATACACTATTGGGGAGTTGCAACAAAAGTGATGAGGTACCTTCAAGGAACCAAAAACTACACGTTTACGTATAGATAGATAGACAGTCTAGAAGTAATCGGTTATTCAGATTTAGACTTTGCTGGTTGTGTTGATTCATGCAAATCAACATCAAGATATGTTTTCATAATGGCTGGTCGAGCTGTATCTTGGAGAAGTTTCAAGCAATCCTTGGCTGCTACTTACACTATGGAAGTTGAGTTCGTTTCCTGTTTTGAGGCTACTTCACATAATGTATGGTTAAAGAGTTTCATATCTGGGCTTAAAGTTATGGATTCCATTTCTAAACCATTGAGAATATACTGCAATAACTGCTGTCTTTATGGCTAAGAACAACAAAAGTCGAAGTCGAAGTAAACACATTAAGTACTTAGCCATAAGAGAACATATTAAGGAAAAGAAAGTGGTCATTGAGCACATAAGTTGATGATCGCTGATCCTTTGACTAAAGGCATGCCACCATTGAAATTTAAGGATCATGTAGAAAAAATGGGACTTGGTTCTACTATGTAGTTGTATATACAATGTTTGAATGAAACTCTCATTTATTGTAATATTTTCTCATATTCATGTGCACCTTAATTTCAATTGAGAAAATTCATCAGTAGGACCAAGAATAAATATAGGGTTTATTCATTAAGTAAGGTTGCCATATATAAAGTAAACTTGAGAAATCAAATACATTGTAGTACATTGAAGATAATACTCATTTTTTGAGAACCCGTCGCCATGATTTGTGTATTTGTTTCTTAATGAAATAATGGTTTAAACATGTGGACCAAGTGGGAGAATGTAAAGCTTATGTTCACCATCGTTACTTATGTAATGTTAATGGTCCACATTTGTTGCTTCAGTTTTTCAAACGTTCCATGTTATGCTTCAGTTTCATCCGTTTTGCAACCATTATAACCGGAGTTATGGCAGCCATTAAGATTGGCCATTAAAGCTTAATGGGAGCTTGGCTATAAATTGAGATTTTGGTCCCTAGGCTCAGTCACTCAACTAAAAGCCAAAATACACCATCATATTGAGTGTTCTGGGAGCTTAGAAAAACATCAAGGCAGAGGTATTAGACACTCTAATACCAAATGTTAGATAATCTTTGATGTTATATGCGGAATTGACAAACTAAAGGGATCAAAATAAATAAAGGAGAAACAAGAAACTAACCTCCAGCCATTGATGCTCTCAATCACTCACTCACTGTTCTCTTGCGTTTTGGCTCTTAGAACACTCAATATGATGGTGTATTTTGTTTTTTAGTTGAGTGAGTGAGCCTAGAGACCAAAATCTCAATTTATAGCCAAGCTCCCATCAAGCTTTAATGGCCAATCTTAATGGTTGCCATAACTCTGATTATAATGGTTGCAAAACGGATGACACTGAAGCATAATGTGGAACATTTGAAAAACTGAAGCAACAAATGTAGACCATTAACGTTACATAAGTAATGTTGGTCAACGTAAGTTTTACCGTTCTACCATAATATTCTCCACCTCTATTTGATCTTACAATTTTGATCGTTTTTCCCTTTGTTTCTTTGCTTCTATCTTGTTTTTTTTTATAAAAGCATTTAATTCTTCGTCTTTATGATGTAGAAGGTAGAGATACAGAAATCTTGAATGGTTATTAATGAAAGAGATAAAATATCTTTGACCATTTAGACAAGGTGTGAACGGTCCATAAATATCAGTATGTATGATTTCTAAGTTCTCATTCGATCTTCTAGAACCTCTTTTATTCTGTTTGGTCATTTTTGCCTTTATATAGTTGATACAAGAATTAAACTCCGTGTAATATAGAGTCTCAAGTGCCCCATCATTTTCCAACCATTTAATTATTTCAATTGATATATGGCCCAAACGTTAGTGCCATAAATTTCCAAATTTCTCATTCAAATATAATATTTTAGTGCCAGTATGATTAACAGAAAGTAAATTACTTTCAAATGTTGGATCTAAATTTAAAACAAACAAATCACTTAACAAAGAACCACGGTCTACAATTAGATCATTTTTTGCAAATACGAAAATTAGAGTAACTAAAAATAACTTCATAACCCTCATAAGTTAATTTAGATACATATATAAATTTAAAACAAACAAATCACTTAATAAAGAACCACAACCTACATTAGGGTCATTTTTTGCAAATACGAAAATTATAGTAACTAAAAATAACTTCATAACCCCATAGTAATTTAGATACATAAATTAAGTTCTTTACAAAAGTGAACATAAAAAGTGTTCTTTAAATCCAACACATGTCCAGAATCCAACAATAATTTATAAACTCCTATGGCTTCAACTTGAGAATTGTCTTATTTCCAGCATAATGTATTTCTCATTTGGCCTGGAGTTATTGTCTGTAGGAAACCCTGCAAAATGGTGGCAACATAATCATAAAACCATAATCAATCCACCAGTTACCAAAATGAATATCAAATAAATTAGATTCATAACATACCATAGACAAAAGATTACTTGATCTTTCTTGTCAATTCCTTTCTTCACCAGCCGTTGTTTATATTTTAGGCAATCCTTCTTCATAGTCTTTTCTTCTTACAAAAAAAAAAAAAAAAAAAAAAACATTTGGGAGGAACTTTAGTGTCAGATGACTTCATTGGCATCTTCCCTTTATAATTTTTAAAAGACTTGCCCTTAGAGTTGCTGGTTGTGAGGTGCAAACTTTCTAGGCCCTCACTTTTTAGTGTTTCCTTCTCTTGAACACACATGACCAATAATTCATTTGCTGACCATTTAGCCTTGTGTGTTGCAAGTTACCTTGAAGGTACTATACTCAGAAAGAGAGTTAATAAAGAAAGTCACAAGAAAGGATTCAGATATGTCAATTTCTAATTTCTTTAATTGTATTGCTAAATCCCTCATACGCATGTTATGATCATGCACTCCTTTTAATCTATGACGTTTCATGGAACTCAACTTTTTCCATAAGGGTGTTTTTCGTTTGCTTTCCAAATTTATGAATTGGGCATCCATTGCTATAAGATAATAAGTGGCCGTAGTTCATTCAGAAATAGAACCTCTAATGCTCTTAGAAATGTTTGTCTTAATGAGCATTAAACTCAGATGGTTCGAGCGTTCCCAATTCTCTAAATAAACTTTATTAGCTAGCATACTTAATTCCTTAATTTCATTTGGTTCGTTAACACAAAGTGCCAAATCCAAATCCATACACCCCAAATCAGAAATATTTTTTCTTTCCATTCAGTACAATTCTTCGTAGTCATTAATGGAAGATGGAATTCATTATCCAACATAACTACAAAATTGAATAATAAATGTCAAGATACATTAACGTAAAATTACTTTATACTAATATCAACCTATGTTTATAATCAATTAGAGACTAAGATAAATTAAAATTTACTTGTGAGCAAAAATCATAAAATTCTAGTATGCTAAAGATTAGACCTGGCAAAACAAGTCGATACCTGTAAATACCCGTTTTGAAAACGGGTACGGGTAGAGGTTTTACAACCCATTTACATTAAACCCATACTCGGCCCTACCTATTTTCAAAACGGTTGGGCCGGGTACACACGCAGGTACCTGTATTTTGTAAAAAAAAAAAAAAATTAAAAAGAAAATTAATTTATTTTGAAAAAAAAAAGTAAAATTAAAAATAGTTATAGGGTTTCAAAAAGAAAAAATAATCAAGAACCCAACTCTCTCATCTCACTCAATGAGCCATCGCACAACACAACTCACACCATCACACTTAGGGGTGGAAAAATCCAGTTAACTGGATTCTTAAATCGAACCGGTTTTCGGTTCAAAAAAATTATTGAACTGAAACCAGTCCGGTTTCGGTTAAAAAATTGGTTATGAATCGAATTCAAAAATTCGGTTCGGTTAACCGGTTTTAAACTGGTTATATATTGGGTTTCATTTTTTGGCCCAATTATGAATTATGGGCTGCATTTTTCGGCCCAATTTGGTCATACTCCACTTTGGCCCATTTTTTTTTCCAATTTTTTTTTTTACTATCAAAACAAACAAGGAAATTTCCATAAAGTTGCTTTCATCTTCACTCCAATTTGTCCAAATTCAACTTTTATTTTTTGAGGATTGTTTCTGCTGTCATCGACAGTATCTTAACCACTTCCAAATTTGATATGGACAAGAAAGCTTATTTTTTTAAAGAGATTAGCAATCATCAATTACAAAAGAGCCCGTGGATGAAATCTAGAACACATCAGAAAAGAGATTTTTCTTATTGCTATTTCGGTTCGTAATACAATGTGTGAGGATCATATGAAATACATATATTATTATAACATGAATATGAAGTAAAAGGGTTCCTACTGATCCAATTAATTATCGAGAATCATTCTTGCCGATAAGAGTTCCAACCGTCCAAAGCAGACAAAACAAATTGAGCAACTTTTGGGAAGAGAAAGAAGGAAGATAATGGGTGTGCAACATTCCTTTATTAGACAAAAAGATTAAACAAAATCATTTTCAGTTGATTTATTTTACGTAATATGATTTCATAAGGAAAAAGAGAGAACCTGTATATCTTTAATCTGTCGGATGAGTTGGGATCATATATTAAAAGTAATCCATAAATTTCTTTAGTTTGGCTGCAAATAAACATGAATAAACAAGTGACAACACAGATCTGAAAACCCAGATCCAAAACCCACCGGAAACACAAATCTGAGAGAGAATGCGAGACTTACTGAGGTATGAGGTGAGTGAGCCGTGAGGTGAGTCCGATAGAGAATGAGAAATAGAGAATGTGGCTGCGGCGTGGCGGCGTGCGGCGTGAGGTGAGTCCGACAGAGAATGTGACTGCGGCGTGCGGCGGTGAGAAATCTGAGAATCAGAGACTGAGATTGAGTGTAGATCTGTTGTAGTGTTGTGTACTTGTGTTAGTGTTAGACACAAGAGTGACAAGACTAACAGACACAAGGGTGTATGTTATTTTTCACAAGAGTAGACTGTAGAGTAAAAAACGCAAAAAATAAAAACAAATAATTTTCGGTTCAGCAAACTAGTTTCGGGTAATCGGATTTTATTTTACCAAAAATCAAAAACTGAACCGGATTTTTAGTTTTGTTAATAATCAAACCGAAATCGAACCAAAACCGGAAAAAAACCAGATTTTCGGTCCGGTTTTTCAGTCCAGTTTGGTTTTCGGGTTTTTTTTTTCCACCCCTAAACTCACCCCGATATCGTCGTTGGACCACACACTTGATGCACACAGGAGATAGTTGTCGCTCTCTCATCAGTCATCTATGTCACTCCCTAGTCCCTACTCCAACCGTCGTTGCTCTGATCTCTCATCTCTGTTACTCGACTCACTCCCAACTCCAAGCGCACGACTCCACCGGATACTTCCACTATCTGCAACGCATCAACAACCAACAGGTGTGTTTTTCAGTTTTTGGTTTAAAGGAATGAATATTGAAAAGTTATGAAATGTTGAGATTGAGAAGTGTTGAAATGTTTTGTTCACTATTTTCACTGCCCTGCCCTACCCACTACGCACCACCTACTTGATAAATTGTTAATTTCCTAGACCTGGAACTACAAATGAATTTACAACAAACTCAACAACCCACTCGGGAAGATATGTATGACACGCACTCTTTTATTTTTATTTTGTTTTAGTTTTATTTTAGTTTCTGTCAAGTTACAATGAAAGAGTGCATGCAAGTCATACATATCTTCTTCCTGTTTCTCTTTCAATTTTATGTTGTTTTGAACTCAAAACGTCAACTCAATGGTACGCAGGTTTATATCTCACTGTTTCCTTTCTTATTTGACTTGTGTTGGAATCTTAAGCCTTAAATGTATATTTGAGATGTGGGGTTATTAACAGCTGAGGAAAATATTGTTAAGTAAAAAGAACATTTTAAAGTTTTTATACCAAAGCGTTCAAGAATCCACTGAAGTAGCTGGTTTGCTGTGTGGCAAAAAAATTAACTGATTAATATCCATTTAAAAGAACATAAAATTAAATGTATGAATACTGCCTATGATAATTAATTAACAGGGGAAAATTATCAAAGTCACGAGAATGCTTGTCGCCTTTTTATTTTTGATAACAAATATTAATTACCCTTCGAAAAATATTTGTAATTGTGACTATAAATTTATGCTCTCATGTTTTGATGATATTCATTAATTTCAATTTGATGATATTCATTAATTTCTAACTCATCTTTGTTCAGGTGGTCTCAACTCTAGAGCATTGACATGGAGGAGTCTTAGTCTATAGATTTGGTTAATGTGAGAGAAAGCGATGATACTTCTGAGGTAATGAAACCTCCTACCCATACTAGTTGTACTGCTCCTATTCCTAAAAGTAAATGTAAAACTTCAGATGTGTTGAATTACTTTGATACATACTTTGATGAGAGTGGGAATGAGAGGGCAAGCTGTTTGAGTTGTAACAAATCCTATGCATATGGTAGTGCCTCTCATGGGACTAAAAATTTGAAGCGTCATATGGGAGATTATGTTAAACGTGTCAACAAGGATGTCGGGCAATTAATGATTGATATTGAGCATAGATTGCAAAGTACCAAGATTTTTCAAGAGACTTATTGTGAGAAGATTGCATTATCAATTGTTAAACATAATTTTCCATATTCATTTGTGGAGCATGATAGAATTAGGGACATCCGTTTATATTTGAATAAGGAAGTTAAACCTTATACTAGGAACACCGCTAAGGCAGATTGCTTAAAAATATACAAAAGGGAGATGGAAAAAATTAAGCTTGAATTAGAGAGGGTTTCTAGTAGAATATGCTTAACTTCTGATTTATGAAGTTATTGTACGATTGATGGTATGTTTCTTTAACAGCTCATTACATAGGTGTGAATTGGGTGTTACAAAGTAGAATTCTAAACTTTTGCCATATGCCTCCTCCAAACTCAAGGGTGCTTTTGGCAGAAACATTCTTTGGTTTCTTAAAAGAATGGGAAATTGAAAGGAAGATTTTCTCTCTTACTTTGGACAATGTGAGTAATAATGACAAGATAGAAGATATTTTAGAGAGGCAACTTTGTGTGCAAAATGCATTGTTATGTAATGGTGATTTCTTCCATGTGCGATGTTTTGCACATATCTTAAATCTTATTGTTCAAGAAGGGTTAAAAATTGCTAGTGTGGCTTTTCATAAGATTCGAGAAAGTGTGAAATATATTAAAGCAAGTGAGAGTAAAAGAATCAAGTTTGGAGAACTTGCTATTCAAATTGGTGTGAAAAGCTCAATGGGATTGCGAATGGATGTTCCCACTAGATGGAATTCTACTTTTTTAATGCTTGAAACTGCGTTAATATATTGATATGTGTTTGTACATTTGTCTTTGGTAGATCCCAATTATAAAGATTATCCATCAAATGAAGAATGGGATAAGGGGGAGAGGATATGCAAATTCTTGCAACCATTTTATGGGATTACAACTCTTTTTTCGGGTTCCAAATACCCCACAACAAACTTGTACTTTAAAAATGTGTGGGAAATCCAATTTCTAGTGAATGAAGGGATGGTGACTGGTGAGTGAGGATGAAGTTCTTAGTAGCATGGCAAATCAAATGATCCCAAAATTTGCAAAATATTGGGATTCTTATAGTGATGAGTTAACTATTGCAACTTCTTGACCCACGTTTAAAGATTCAGTTTGTGGAGTATGCTTACAAGAAAGTTTATGACTTACCTACTACCTAAAGAAAAATGGAGGTTGTTAAGAAGAACTTGTATAAACTTTTTAAAGCTTACAAGGCACAAAGTCCCAAAGAAGTTCTCAGCGCCACCTCTTCAGATGCTTTTCCTGCGAGTGGCTCTCCTCTTATTATATGTTAAGATTATATTTGTGTAAGTCACTATATTTTTTTATATTTTTGTGATAATAAAGTATTGTTTATTGTGTAATTTTAACTTTTAATACTTAACTATTTAAATGGTGCAGGATTTTGACAACTATGAGAGTGACTTTAGTGCTACTAGGAAGTCTGAATTGGATCTTTATTTAGAAGAGCCAAGGTTTGATTGCATCAAACATCATAATATGGATATCCTCAAACATTGGAAAAGCAATTGTGATCGTTATCCAACACTTGCGTGATGGCATGTGACATCATGAGTATACCAATAACATCTGTTACTTTAGAGTCCGCTTTTAGTATTGGCAACAAAGTGCTCAATAAATACTCAAGCTCACTTAAACCAGATAATGCACAATCTTTGTTATGCACTCGGACTTGGCTATATGGATATGAATTTAAAGGTAACATGTTAACCAAATATTTCATATGTTTTAATATTTTCATTAACTAATATTTATAATTTTTAATTATAGATGATGATGAGATGGATCAGGAGTTTCATGTGCCATTAACTAATGTGAGGATTGTGGAATCAAGAGACTCCACTCACACCGCCATCAGTCCATCATGTTCGTGAAATCAACATTCAACATGAGCTAGCCAAGAATATTTTTAGTTGAAACAATGCCAAGTTATATACTTATATTTATATTATGTTTTTGTATTTGGAAAATTGTGTTTGTATTTGTGTTTGTGTTTTAGTGTTTATGACTTTATGTATTTGTTTTCTATATGCTTGTTGGTTTTAAATTGATGAGAAATTGATTTGGTTGTGAACTTTTTTGGTGAATTGAATTGAATATGAAGTATTTGATCTTGGGGGTGTAACTACAAAAAATTAAAATTGTATAAATTGTGGGGGTGTAACTGCAAAAATTGAAAATTGGAGAGAGAAAATATGGGTACTTACAGGTCGACTTGTACCTGTATAGGGTAGGGTACTGGTCCAATATTTTGGACTCATATAGAACCAGTCTGTTTTGGCCCGTACCCATTTTACCAGGCCCGTACCTACCTGACCCACCCGTTTTGCCAGGTCTACTAAAGATAACATTGAAAAATTGACTAGACATACTTTATAGTTCAAGTTTAATGAATCTTGATCAATTATACTTTATAGATTACCTGTGGGCAAAATCTGTAGTGCATAATAATCATTATACTTAACACTAAGACTAAATTATTACACAACAAAACAATGAAAATTTATTAAATAAAGAAAAAACTCCCACTATTTTATTGTTTCACATTTTATCTTATTCCAACATTGTTCATAAATACATAATCCCTATAAGGATAATGTTTATTTAAATGCACTAGTTGCAAATTTTAATGCTGACAAACACATACATATAACATTGCAATTTTAAGTATTATCAATGTTTTAATACTTGACCTAGTCAAAAGACCGAGTCCCAGTTAAATCGGTTAAACCGGTCCGACTGTCGGGTCGGATCGGTGACGTCATCACACTAATTCAAATTAGATTGAATATAATTTTGACGTCCGCAACACATTACACGATCCATTCCTCCTTTCTCTCCCTCTTTTTCTCTTTCTCACTCTACCGCTTTTTCTCTCTAGATTATAAACTAGCAAAGTTCCATTTTAATATTATTTCAGTTTCAAGCAAATCAAATTAAGGTTTATTGTTGTTGGTGTTATTCTTCTTCAACAAGATCTAGAGCTCATAAACTATGGCAAGAAACAATCTTGGCTGTTTATTTACATCAATCTCATCCAAACTCCCCTTACCATTCCCTATGTCTGAATCATCAATCTGTTCAAAGGTTTTGAACTCAGTGAGCCGACTCATCAACTTGTCAACTCAACAGTTTCAATAACACCAAGAGAAAACCCCCAATAAAGAAACAAGAGACCTTCAAAGAAAACTCTGAAAGTCAACACTTTTGGTAATTTTGATTGTTTAAAGTCTGTAGCTTTGACCCTTCTGGTGTTTTTCTCATTTGCTTCAATACCCATTATTTTTTGCAACTCGTTTCTGCTTCTGAATCATTAATGGAAGAATAAAGAATGAAGATTGAAGTTGAATTAGCTACTGGATTGAAAATATTATTATTAAGATGAACTTACAAGTGAGATTAAGATGAACTGATAAAGATGAAATGAAGAACTGATGATGAAATGAAACGCGATTCGCGAAGAGGGAAGATTGAAGATTAAAGAGCCGATTGAAAGTTGTAGTGACGATTAAAGAGCCGATCGAAAGTTGCAGTAAAGATTAAAGAGCTAAGGATGCTGAAGAGTTGAAGATCGACTAAATCTATGAGAAATGAAAGTGAAATGGGTTTGGGAATTATTGTAATGCATTGACCCAGTTTTGTGCCAAAACCGGGTGGACCGGTGGTTAGCTACAGTAACCCTGGTCCAACCACAGGCCATACCGGGTCAAATGCATATACCGGGTTTTATCCTTACTCGGCCCGGCTTAGTGGCCGATTCCCGATTGAACCAGTTAAATCAGCTAGGTCGGGCCAGGTTTTAAAACATTGAGTATTATAGTGAAAACGATGTCAAATTCCACATTTCTGTGGCAGGGAGGAAATTTACTCTGTTGGAGTGAAAGTGGGAATGAACAGTAATAATGTTCATCCCTAACCTTTGAACATAACCATTTTCAAAAATATCATAATGTCTCAAAACAATAAATCATCATAACTTTGCAATCCGAACTCTGATTTTAGCAAATCATATAGCGTTAGAAAACTATTTCAAAAATATCATAATATGTCCAAGTTTGCACCCCGAGGTAAAAGTAGTCCTAGACCAGGACAACCCTTCAACTATTTGAGTACCTTCATTACCGCATCTATATGGGATTGCTTTGGCTTGTGCATAAATTGACTGAGAATGTGTACAGCATGGCTGATATCTGGTTGTGTCGTGATGAGATAGATAAGTCGATCCATAAGTCTTTGATAATGTAAGGGATCCTTTAAGGGTAGATCTATCTCTGAATGTGACATCCCATTATCATATTCTTAAGTGGTGAGCTTAGAGTTTTGTTCAACAAGAATGACACTTGGTTTACGTGTTGATAACCCAGAATCTTATACGAGCTTTAAAACATATTTCTGTTGACTAAGAGATATCCCTATTAGAGATCTGGCAATTTCAATTCCCAATAAATTTTTGGCTCTCCTAAATCTTTTATATGGAAATACCTGTTGATGTGCTCTTTTAAAGTTCTGATTACTGTCTCATCATTTCCAGTGATAAGTATGTCATCGACATAAATAATGAGAGCAATGAAATATTTACCTTTATGCCAAGAAAAGAGCGCATAATCATGCTTGGATTAAACAAAATATATGCCTATAAGTGCTTTCATGAATTTAGCATTCTACTCTTGAGACACTAGTTTTAAACCTTAAAGGGATTTTCGCAGACGACATATTGTGTTCTACCCATTGTGGCAAAGTCATAGATAAAGGTCCATATAAATCTCTTCATGACGGTCACCATGAAGAAAGACAATGTGAATGTCCATTTGATGCAAGCACTAGTCTCTAACGGATGCAGCAGAAAGGAAAGCTTGAACAGTGACATGCTTGGCCATGGGAGAAAAGGTTTCTTGGTAATCAAAACCTTCATGCTGAGTAAAACCCTTAGCAACTAGTCGAGCTTTGTAGCATTCAATAAAACCATCAACACAGTGTTTGATTTTGTACACCTATTTACAGCCAATAGGTTTTCAGTGAGGAGGGTAAGGCACTAAATCGTAGGTATGATTATGAGTGAGAGCATTAAGTTCATCGACCATGACTTGGCACCAAGTGAAGTGTTGCACAACATCAGAGTAACATGAAGGTTCTTTGTCAATAGATATCTGACTAATAAAAATCTTATGGGCAGGAGAGGCGGTCAAAACTCATGTAATTTGAGGTTGGATAAGGAGTACTCGAGGAGGCTAAGATGGTTGGGCAAACATAATTAGTTGTCCAATTAGGTGGTCAAGTGACCCAAGAAGACCATTGTTGGGGAACCGGCTTTGGAGATAAAACAAGAGAGTTTGGAGGAGATACAGGTGATGTGTCACCAGAAGCAGAAGATTTTGCTAAAGGTGATTCAGGATGAGGATCAGCAGTGATCAGAGGATCATAAACTGTTGGTGGTGTACTAGTGTCAATAGCAGGGAGTATAATGAAATAAGGTGTTGGTGGAGATGTTGAGCAATCATCATCCAGCAATGTTGGCAAAGGCTGAGAAAAGGAAATTGAGTGTTCACCAATTTCTTCAAATGGACAGATGTTCTCATGAAATACAACATCTCGAGAAAAAAAAAAACTTCTTTGCAGTCGAATCATACAAACGATAACCTTTCTAGCACATAGGGTAACCCATAAAGATGCATTGAGTGGCTTGGGGACCAAATTTATCATGTGACCCAACAACAGTAGAGTAACAAAGGCAGCCAAAGACACGAAGATGGCTGATATCAGGTTGTTTCCCAAATAGCATGTCATAAGGAGTCTTGCCACTAAGCACTTGGGTTGGCATGCGATTGATCAAGTAAGTAGCTATGACCACACATTCACCCCAAAAACCTATAATGATATTGGCTTGTGTTCAAAGGTGTGGGCTACTTCTAATAGGTGACGGTGTTTTCTTTCGACTACCTATTCTATTGAGGAGTATATGTACAAGAACTCTCTTGCAGAATTCCAAGTGACAAATAAGGAGGAACAGTGTGAATTAAAGAAATCTTGAGCATTATCAATTCAAACATGTTGAACTGATGTGTGAAATTGAGTCTTGACTATAGAGAGGAGATTGAGTATATGTACAGGAACTTTCATGGAGAATTCCAAGCGAAATTAATAAGGAGGAACAATGGGAATTAAAAAAATCTCGAGCATTATCAGTTTGGACAGGTTGAATTGATGTGTGAAATTGAGTCATGACCATGGAAATGAAATACCTTATATGGGTAAGTGTTTGGGCTTTGGATTACATGAGAAAGACCCATGTCCCACGAGAGTAATCATCAACAGTGGTAAGGAAAAATCTAGACATGTCAAGATGAATTAAGGCAAATGGATGTGTACTAATAGATGTGCTAGTTGAAAAAGTGGTATGGGATTGTTTTGCAAGGGGACAATGTTGAGGTTGAGGAGTAGAAGCGCTAAGGCCCAATCTCTAATGAAAAAGAAAGGAATTTTTACTAATGTTTGTATTACGATGGGAGTTTTTATTAATATCTGTAATACAAGAGGGTGATCTTTGAAAATCTTCATCAGTGTTGGTCTAATAGTACAGACCATGATGGACCTTACCCAAGCCCATCAGTTTCTCAGTTGAAGGGTCTTCAGATTCACACATAGTAGGAAGGAATTTTAAAAGACAATTGTTGTCTGTGCAAATTTTTGACACAAAAATAAGATTAAACGGGAAATCGAGGACAAAAAGGACATTCCTAAGTACTAAGTATTTTGTGAGTTGGACGGTTCCTATGTGAGTGGCTGGTGCTAGGGGTGAGCGGTTCCGGGTACCCTGCATTTTTCGGGGGAACCAGAACCAGAACCGCACAATACAGGTTCCCAAAAAAAGGAATCGGAACTGGAACCGCACAGTGCAGGTTCTTAAATTCAAGGAACCAGAACCTAAAATGCAGGTTCCGGTTCCTTTCCCGGGTACCCTGTAAAAAATCAATTACCCCCCTTTTAGTTTAAAAAATGACAAAAATACCTTAAAAGTTTACAAATACACCGCTAACAAATTTTGATGACTCATTCATTTATGTCCAATGTAACTCATAAATCCTCTAATCTCTAGGCAACACTTGAATTCAATCAATTCGCATAAAATTTCTCAATCAAAACCAAGACACAAACAATTATTCATCTGTAAATTGTTAATTTAATGTTATAAATTGTTAATGTTTATAATGTAATATAATAATATTGTAATTAATTAAGTAATTATTTAATTATAATGTAATGTTATAATTAATTAAGTAATCATATTATACATGTATAATATAATGTTATAATTAATTAAATTTCTAATTATTTAATTAAATATTGTACTAATGTTTATAATGTAATGTTATAATTAATTAAGTAATCATACTATAAATTTATAATGTAATGTTACAATTAATTAGATTTTTTAACCATTTAATTAAGTAATGTACTAATGACTAATGTTTTAAATTAATAATGTTAATAATGTAATGTTATAAATTTATAATTAATTAAGTAATCATTTAACTATGCAATGCTATAATTAATTAAGTGATCATAATATAATGTAATGTAATAATTAATTACGTAATAATTTAATTAAATAATCATTTGTTTATAATGTAATGTTACAATTAATTAAGTAATCGTGCTATAAATTTATAATGTAATGTTATAATTAATTAAATTTCTAATCATTTAATTAAGTATTGTGCTAATATCTAATGTTTATAATATAATGTCATAATCAATTAAGTAATTATTTAATTATATAATGATATAATTAATTATGTGATCATACTATAATGTAACGTTATGATGAATTAAATAATCATACTATAAATCTATAATTTAATATCGTAATTAATTAAATTTCTAATCATTTAATTAATATACTAATGTTTATAATTGAATGTTATAATTGATTAAGTAATCATACTATAAATCTATAATGGAATGTTATAAGTGATTAAGTAATCATACTATAACTCTATATTCTAATGTTATAATTAATTAAATTTTTAATCATTTAATTAAGTAAGGTAATAATGTAGTAAATTACTAATGTTTATAATATAATGTTATAAATTTATAACTAATTAAGTACTCATTTAACTATGTAATGTTATAATTAATTAAGTTATCATAATATAATGTAATATAATAATGTTATAATTTAATTAAGTAATTGTTTAACTATAATATAATACTTAATTAATTAAATTTCTAGTCATTTAATTAAGTAATCATTTGTTTATAATGTAATGTTATAATTAATGTTTATAATATAATGTCATAATCAATTAAATAATCATGTAATTATGTAATATTATAATTAATTATGTAATCATACTATAAATCTTTAATTTAATATTATAATTAATTTGTTTATAATTGAATGTTATAATTAATTAAGTAATCATTTAATTATAATATAATGTTACAATTAATTAAGTAATCGTACTATAAATTTATAATGTAATGTTATAATTAATTAAATTTCTAATCATTTAATTAAGTATTGTGCTAATGTTTATGTAGTAAATTAGTAATTACTAATGTTTATAATATAATGTCATAATCAATTAAGTAATTATTTAATTATGTAATGTTATAATTAATTATGTGATCATACTATAATGTAATGTTATAGTGAATTAAGTAATTATACTATAAATCTTTAATGTAATATTATAATTAATTAAATTTTTAATTATTTAATTAAGTATTGTACTAATGTTTGTAATGAAATGTTATAATTAATTAAGTAATTAACTAATTATACTATAAATCTATAATGTAATGCTATAATTAATTAAATTTCTAATTATTTAATTAAGTAATATACTAAATGTTATAAGTTATTTAATTAAGTAGTAATCAATTAATGTAATGCTATAATTAATTATACTATAAATCAATTAAGTAATGTTATAAAATTATAATTAATTAAGTAATCATTTAACTATAATGTAATGTTATAATTGATTAAGTATGATATTTAACTAGTAATTAAATTTATTAATGTTTATCAATTTATCATATATAATTAATTAATTACTAATTTATTATAGATATACTTAGAACTTGATAATTGAAGTAAATAACTAAATATATTATTACTCAATCAAATATACTATTTTATTCAAAAATAATTCTTTTAATAACATTAAAAATTTAAAACACTTTTAATTGGATCATAATTCCAATTATTCACTTAATTAATCAAAACTTTAATATTAATATATTATAATATATTAAAGTTTTTAATATGGTGTAATTTATATGTAATAAGTATAATTGTATATTTATTTAATTAGGTTATTCTAAAAATTTAACTTTTTCTATTTTAAATTTTTTTATATGTAAAATAATAGAAACCCCCCATTATTCTTTATTTATATTTCACAAATATTTCATATTTTCATTGCAGTCCAGGTTCCAAAACAGGTTCCAAACAGGTTCCAAAAATCAGTTCTTTTTTCAGGTTCCGGTTTCGGTTCCTCCACACATAAGAATCGGAACCACACAGTGTCGGTTCCAATAAAATGAAACCAGAACCTACCCGCACAATGTTGGTTCCGGGTAGGTTCCGATTCTACCCCCAGGTTCCGGTTCTACGCGCTACCCATGCTCACCCCTAGCTGGTGCAATGTTTCCATTTGGCATATGGACGGAGGTAAATGATTTAGTGGATGGGTAACTATGGGAAAAATATTTTGGATTGCAAATATTGTTGTCACTAGCCCTTGAATTAATAATCCAGATATCATTTTTAAAAAAATTCAGAGAGAAAGATATACCTGCATAGGATGTCGTATTTGTCTGAGGAAACCGAGTCAACATCTGAACTAATAGATTGTATTGTTCTATGTTGATCAGGGGTGCTAAAATTTCATTCTCGGTGGTGGCAAATTGATAAACCGAAGGATTTTTATCTTTGTTTATCATATTGGGACACCCATATAATTTCCAACAGGTGTCCCGGATATGATTTCTCCATTTGAAGTAGTCACAAAATAATTTCCCTTTACCATTTTTCGACCCTAGACCTATTTGACTAGAGGCGTGACATGGCGTCATAGGAGCTGGTGGATTATTGCAAGAGAGAGATGGCCTTTTGGCCGCCAGATTACTTAGACACATTGTGCTGTTCATGGCCCTATATAAAAGAAACTCCTTTTGTGTGTTGATATTCTTGTCAAATTGATCCATTCTAAAAGATGAGTTCAATTTAAAAACCTAACTCTTACACCCGAGTGCCAATGTGGTTTTGTAGGAACTCAGCAAAACTTAAGGCTAGATTGGGTGGAACAACTCAATAACCCATGATAGTAGTAAGTGTTGAAAATGATTTAATATGCACCAAGAAAATTCCCAGGAAAAACTAGAGGGGTCACAAACGATCCCACTTAAAACCCAATCTCCTTAGACTTTTATCGCATTTTTGACAGAATTTTCCTAGACATGCATATAATCATATAACTAGCTGCTGACTGTCCTAATCTTAGGCTAGAGTAGGTTGGTAGAGCTTGGAGACTAGAGAAAGTTTGGTCATACGAGTCCTCTAATACCATGTTAGAGTTTGAATGGAAAGGCAAGAGATGCGCAAACTGCTACACAAGTATGCCAAAGAAGAGAATGAGAACATAATTGTTTATGTATATTTTGTTGTGTGTTGTATACATTTATAGACTCATATTATACAAAAAATTGTAGACAAAAAAAGGAATCACAATAATGTAATTATAGCCAATCAGGGAGTTTATTGATTTAGTGATTTTGGGTGATTGGCACAATCTTAGTTATTAGGTGTAATCTTAGTGATTAGCCACAATTATGGCATTCATATTTCGTCATTATCATATTAACAAATGTGAAACATGTCATAAATCGGCATGTAAATACTCAAAACCTGTAATATACTGTCTAAGTAGTAATTCTTTAAGAAATACATGACAAAATTCGCTAAATAACTTTTAGAAACATATATACATAGGGGTATATAATGTAAAATCCGAAAATTCTAATTTTAATTCATATAAATATATACACAAAATAACTAATATACTTTAATAGGTACAAGGTTGTCTTGAACAGTGCTGCCAAAGTCCTCCACTTCTTGACGTCCTACCCGATCATAAATCATCTAGTACTTGCAAAACAGTAAAATAACGGAGTGAGCACTAATTGGTCAGTAAGTAAACCAAACTGCACTACTGTTTTCCTCCGTTACTCATGTTCTGATTTTTCCTTTTCTCACTTTAATCTTTGCTAATATTCTTCATTCTTTTCTAATATTTTGCATTCTCTTCTGATATTCTAATTTGCTACTTATCAACATGCAAAGACAGTGAATAAAGTTGTACATTGTCGAGCACATAAGAAATGCTAAATCATGCAAGTAGCATAACACATATGCAGAATAATAAACTTTCCTGAGAAAAGAACTTTCTTTTCTTTTCTGTTTTCTGTCTCTTATGTTGTATCTCTTTCTTTTCTTTTCTGTTTCTGTTTCTTTTCTTTTCTGTATCTCTTTCTTTTCTTTTCTGTTTCTGTTTCTTCTCTTTTCTGTTTCTCTTTCTTTTCTTTTCTATTCTGGTTTGCCGATCGGACTAGGTTGAGGCATGGATTTAGAAACCTGGCCGTGTGACTGTATACTAGGTATAGTCCTCATCTACATGCACTGCTGACAGACTATACTAATCTTGTTTCCCTCTGCTGAGGCTGCTCACTAATGGCGGCGTGCATGTAGGTATTCTCTGCTGGGTACAGTCCTCATCCACATACATTGCTGACGGACAGTATAAATACTGTATCTCACTACTGATGCCGCTCACTGATGGTGGCATGCATGTGGGCATCTTTGTCACTCACGGGTTTCCCATCGCAACAACCTTATAACATAACATGCTGTAGAAAGAGAATAGAAAGAGATACTATACACATTTCAACATGAATTTCCAAGTTATGGAGAAATTCTACACTTGCATTCTTTAGTAAATGAGAAAAATACATATTTGCATGTTAGCTTAAAAGAAAACTACAAACCATTTTCTTTTCTTTCTTTTTCTCATTCTTTGCTAACATATTCTTTAATATTCTCATTTACCAAATCAAGGCTAATACATAGATCATATGCACAATATATGCATGATCAAGCCCATTCTTTGATGTTCTTTCCAAGTTCACATACTCAAACTTGAAAATTCATTATGGCATAATGGTATGTCATAACATATTCTACCATCTTCATCAACAATGCCATATCAAAGGAACACTTTAACATACTATTCTTTTCTAACACTTTCATGTGCTATTCAAGAAGTAGTAAAGGTTCAAGTAACTAAAACCAAGCACTAAAGGTCATTTCTTTCATGGAACTAACATGACCAAGTGATATTCTAAATTTTGGCATAACAATATGCACTCTCGAATACTAACATTCACACTTGGTTAAGCCCAACATAATCTTTCTACTTCAATTATTGCCTTTCTCTAACCCTTTCTTCAATAGGGTTTAGCCAACTCATGCATGCATTTTCTCTTTGGATTTTCATCAAACACTTAATATGCACATGCAACTACCATGTTGGCTACACTTCCATATCTCTCTAAATCCACCAAAATTTTGAGCAAAAACTCACTAATTATAGCCATAAACCTGGCCGATTCTAACAAATCTCAACATTTCAAAATTTCAACACTAATTCTTCCATAACTTCACCAAATCATCACATACTCATACACTACTTCTCATGGCTGGAAATTACACATCATTCAACATCAAAAACAGCCAACAATTCTCACATACAATCACTTAAAAACATGCAAGAATCATTATACACAAGTCTTGCTCAAATCAAGGCTAAAATTAGGTTTTCTTACCTTAAATGTGTGATATCACCTCCTTTTGCTAAAAGTCTCTTCCTCTTGGACCTAGATCATATAAGAAATCATAAGAATTTAAAACTTTAAAGTTTAATCACACTCCTTGTGCTAGAATCTTACCTTTGGATGCTTTAGGATTGAAAATCTATAAAAATCTAAGCCAAATCCTATGATTTCCCTTTGAAATTTAGTGAAGAAATTTGAGAGAAAATGGGGTGAGGGTGGCGTGAACAAGGGCTGAATATATGGCTAGGGTTTCTTCAATGAAACCTTACATCTAATATTATACCCATGTATTCCCATTTTGCCCTTGCACTTTCTATGAAATTCCATCTATATCCCTTAGTCAATTACCAAAATACCCTCATTTTTATTATCTTCTTCACATTATTTTGCTTCCTTTCACTTCCCACATTTTCATCTAATTAGGAGTGAAAAAACCATTTTACCCCTAATGAAGTTTTAAGGAATTTTCTTCACATTTGTCTAAGGTAACTTCAAAGAAATCAAACTAAAGGTATTAGGGCAAAAATAAAAGTACGTACCTTGATGTGGGTGTTACAATTCCCCCCCCGCCCAAAAAAAAGAATTTTGTCCGCGAAATTCAAGTGAACAACTCAAGATAGCGGTTGCATACATCTTGTTGTACTTCCCATGTAGCTTCTTCTACTATATGATTCCTCCATAGAACTTTTACTAATGGGATACTCTTATTTCGGAGCTCTTTAACTTTTCTATTCAATATTTGAATTGGGCGCTCCTTATAAACATGATTCTCTTCTAATTTCACTGCTTCTGCTTTCAATATATGGGAGGGATCGCTGACATACCTTTGAAGCATTGATACATGGAAAACATTGTGCACTCTATCTATATTTGGTGGTAGTGCTAATTGGTATGCTACTTTTCCTACTCATTGCAATACTTCAAAGGGGTCAATGTATCTAGGGGCAAGTTTTCATTCACCACCAAACCGCATTACCCGCTTGTAAAGGGAAATCTTAATAAATACTTTATCACCCACTTCAAATTCTACATCCTTTTTCTTTAAATCCGCATAGATCTTTTGTTTGTCTTAAGCTTGCTTATTCTTTTTCTGACCAACTTAATGTCTTCTATCATTTTTTGAGTTATCTCTGGTCCAAGAGCTGCATTCAAAGCATCTTTCTCTCATACTTCATCCCAGTGCAGTGGGGATCTATATCGCCTATCATATAGAGCTTCATAAGAAGCCATCTTAATCATAGACTGATAACTGTTATTATAAGCAAACTCTATCAATGGTAGCATCTCATGCCAGGTCACTTGCTCTACAACTCTTAATTGATGATAACCCAACCTCATATCAATCTTTGAAAACACTACTGCTCCTTTAAGCTGATCAAATAAATCATCTATGCGAGATAACGGGTATTTATTCTTAACTGTCATTTTATTCAACTCTCTGTAATCTATGGACATCCGTAGCAACCCATCTTTCTTCTTCGCAAATAGAATCGGAACACCCAGGGAGAATGGCTGGGTCGAATAAAACCCTTGTCTAGGGGTTCTTGGAGCTGTTTCTTCAATTCCTGGAGCTCAGTTGGGGCCATACAATAAAGGGCTTTAGAAATCGATGCTATCCCTGGTGCCAACTCAAGAATTTAAAACTTAAAGTTTATTCACACTCTTTGTGCCAGAATCTTACCTTTGGATGCTTTAGGATTGAAAATCTATAAAAATCCAAGCCAAATCCTATGATTTCCCTTTGAAATTTAGTGAAGAAATTTGAGAGAAAATGGGGTGAGGGTGGCATGTACAAGGGCTGAATATATGTTAGGGTTTCTTCTAATGAAACCTTATATCTAATATTATATACATGTATTCCCATTTTGCCCTAGAACTTTCTATGAAATTCCATCTATATCCCTTAGTCAATTACCAAAATACCCTCATTTTTATTATCTTCTTCGCATTATTTTGCTTCCTTTCACTTTCCACTTTTTCATCTAATTAGGAGTGAAAAGACCATTTCACCCCTAATGAAGTTTTAAGGAATTTTCTTTACATTTGTCGAAGATAACTTCAAAGAAATCCAACTAAGGGTATTATGGCATAAATAAAAGTACGTACCTTGATGTAGTTGTTACAAAACCTGCTCTGATACCAAATATAATAAACTTGAAACTTAAATTACATATTATCATCTATTATTCTGTAAAATGTAGAATAATCATTTACATACCTCTGTTCGAACCTGGTATAATACCTTCTATTGGTGTTCGACTTCTATGGTTTGATATCGACTCATTCACTTAAAAGACTAAATTCACTTCTAGGATTTCTGGGTGTTTTTCTCAAACTATAACTTTTCTTTATCAAACTGGGGAAACCAACCCCTATTTATAATCGCACGCAAAACCCCAAGTGGTTACTAAGGTGATTATTGAGGTGGTTACCTCAAGTTACATCCACTTGCCTCATTTAAAGAAAATGGATGTTAATGCCAATAATTAAGTGGCAGTTGATGGGCCATTTACACCACCATCACGGTAGCTTTTTACTTGTACAACCTCTTTTTTAAATCGACTAAGATAACTTTTGAAACTTTATCTTTTCCTACTAAATTGATAGTAGGTGTGTAGGTGGTTTTCTATACTTCCTTGCCACCAAAAATTGTGTGATAAAAAGGGATGGTAACTCCCCAAAGGATGCGATGGAGTTTGGCTTGCATTGGCGGTACCATTGTCATGTTTCATTGCTTAGTATTAGCGAGAAGGTCTTGCAAATCAGCTCTTCTCCCACACCGTGAAGCTCCATCTAGGACCTAAATGATTCTAGGTGCTCCATGGGATCCTTTTTTCCATCGTAAAAATTGATGGGCAACATTCCAAATTTTGGTGGGATAGGCGTTTGCATTATCTCCTTGACAAAAGGTGGTTGAGCTTCTTTAGTTGGCTCCTTTTCAGAATCTTTTTTTATGGTTGACCTTTATAACTTGTCAACCTTTTGCCTTAAGTCATCCATCTCTACCTCTTACGGCCTATTTGGTTGTGGGTAATATTAGATAACTAGGGTAATATTTTTTAAATTGAGCAAATGACGATGTTTGATTGTTAAGTAAAATAAGATTACCGTAAACAAATTTTACAAACAATACTTTTGGAGGGTAAATGAGGGGGAATCAGAATACCTAGGGGGAGGGTGTTATTAAAACTTTCCCCCCATTGAAACCTTTTGTTTCCAATTATGCCCCTAAACAGTATAGCATTTGGACGAAATTATCCTTTGCTTTATTAATAATTACAGAACACCCCTGGATTTTAAAATAATTATCCAAGGGCGATGGCCAGATCTGGCCACCACCGCAAGCTGCAGGCTGCCTGCCACCATCGCTCGCGGTCACCAGATGGCATTGGAATGGCGCACGACCAAATCTGGCCGTTTTCGAAAACGACCTCACTGGCGCACAACCAGCTGTATCCAGCTGGTTGTGCGCCATTATGGTCACTTCCAGCTGCAGCCGGCAGTGGTGGCTGGTGGCCAACAGTGGCTTGGGATAGGGGTGATATTGTTACAAAATAAAGTTTTATATGGCTAGGGTGTTTTAGTAAAATTTCAAATATAGGGGGTTGAGAAAATGATAATAAAAATAATATTATATTAATATTTAAAATGGAGGGCAATTTAGTAATCTATATAACATACCCACCAATTTATCCCCCCAACCAAACATATCAATATAATATACCAACTAATTTACCAAACACATTTCCTAAACATTCCTAGTAATCTTTAAGATGATCTATATTTCCGTTAATATAACATTCCCCTATAATAAAACATTATATGATCCAAACGCAAAGTTTTTCCTCCAAGTGGAAAGTTCACCGGTGCTTTCAGCCTTAGTCTTAATTGTCCTTTATTGTGCTAGTTGGCAAACCTATAAGAATGAGACTTCTTGGCAATTGAAGAAGTCTTGCCATCATGTTTAGTGTACCTAGAGGTTACCGTTGCTTTCATTTTTTCCTTTTCCTTTTGGGACCTCACACGTGAAGTGTTGCCATGCCGATTCCTAGTTTCTCGTGCTTAAGAGTTGGTCATGAAACTATTCCTTCATCCACTATGGTTAACCATTGGTTGGTGGATTTCCTACTAAGATTCGTTTCCATCTACTAGGGAAACTAATAGGGTTGTGTAATGCACCTGATAAAGTGGGCTTAGGTATAATTTACTCTTAAAAGCTAGCTCAAGGAAAGAGGGAGTCCAACCACTTATACACACCATAACAGCCCACTATTGGGGCGATGTGAGACAAATTCAACTTCTAACAACACCTATTGCGAATTTAGGGCCAAATGTTTGAGCCAAAAATGTAATTGCCCAATGATTCTTTGTTGACCCTCTAATTGCAAATGGTACAAAGGATTCATTGCAAATGAAATGTACAAAGTAAAAAAACAAGAAAACTCTATAAGAGACTTAATTGCCTAGTAATATAGGTAATTGAACTTGTCTTTCTCCCTTGAATTCCACTTCCTTATATAGAGGTGCTTGATCATAGGTGGTTACCTTGATCCTTACCTATGAAGTCATAGTCATGAGGAATGTTAATATGTGACCTCTTTTTCCCCCAAACTTCCCTGGGAATAGGGAAGTGAGTTGCATGTCTATGATCATGGGGCCTTGGGCCTTAATTCCTTAGCCTATTTTGGGCTTTCTCTCAGGGCTCTTTATTGGCAAATTTTGGGCGTTGAACCCTTAATTCTTGAACCCAATAGTTTAATTTAATAGTATTAACCTATTTTTCAAATGTGGACCATGTACAGAAAATTAATTGATCTTATGTAATATATTGTTTTCTTTATTTTAATTACTTTTGAAATAATTAATTAGAGGGTTTTTTTCTGAAATTCTGAAAATTGTCATAAATATTTTATAATTATATCAAGCACCTCCTATAAACATTAACGAAGTTAATTTGTAAGAAATCTCTTGGGCAGCGAGGGTGACCGTAATTTCAAATAAAATTAAAAAACCTAAAATAAATTATTAATATTAGTATATACAATTTAATAAACAATCTTGATAAGAGTAGTACTAATTCACGTGATGCATTAAATTAGAAGATTATAAGTTTCTTTTTCCATGACATTAATGAAGAACAGGGAAACTATTTTTTTCTTTTCTTTCAAAGTTAAGTTTCTATCAAGGAATGGGCGATACAACAAGAATTTTAGGTGGAGTAATTTAGCTTGATTATTATAATAATCTCTGTCTTCTAGTCCACGACTGAGATTCATTAATCAAATCCATTCAAAAGTCAAAAAAATATATCTTATAATAACCATTGACCAATAACAATTTCGCATTTGTGACAAATTAATACAATAACATTAGTGCAAATAATTATAGAATAAGAGGTTAGGTTATGTCCAAGTGCAAAGTAACCACCATATCATCCAAGGCAAAATAACAAGTTCGTCCCCTAGAGTTTAGCTTAAAATTTTAGTCCTGTAAAATTCTTTAATAACAATTCAGTTCCTATTAGAGTGTTCGTGTTAGTAACGTTTTAGTCTCGATCATTAGCAAACCTCAGGACTAAATTGTTACTAAAAAGGATCAAACGTCACTAAAATATTCTAAATTACTATAGTGTTAACCAAACTCCAAGGACGAAATTGTTATCATCCCTAAGCTAGGGGGTTAATTGGGACTGTTCGATTACAATGTGTGCGTTTTGTTTTCATTTCTCCGCATTGGGAATTGCAAAATAAACCATTTCTATTAATAAACCATTTCTAAGTTAAAAAAACCATTTCTAAGTTAAAAAATCACCTTAATAAAAATATAAACTAATAAATTAATAAACAAATAAAAAATTAAGGAGGGTTTGATTTGATTGTGAAGGTTAATTTCAAATAAACCATTTCTAAGTTAAAAAATCACCTTAATAAAAATATAAACTAATAAATTAATAAACAAATAAAAATTAAGGTAATTTGTAAATTAATTAATTAGATGGTAAGTAAAAAAAATAAGTGAAGAAAATTATGGGGATTTTGCTGTTGGGAGGGGAATCCCCACAGGGAATTTTCCCCACAAAATCCCTACATATGGGCAGTGCAGGACGAGGGTCATCCCATCCCGGCGGGTCGTAGACAGGGATTCCTTGGCATTCTCATCCCAGGGACAGGTTGACCTTAGGGAATGCCCTCGGGGTCGGGCCCAGGAAATGGGGTCCTCGACTCGACCCGCACCCATCCCTAGTTATGAGAAAGAATTTAAAATTTATAAATAAAAATAAAATATTATTTATTCTCTTTCCTTTCCTATATTTTCTTTAGAGGTGGGCAAGGCTCGAGCCCAGGTGGTTTTGGGCATGAGCCCTCAAGGTCCAGTCCCAAATTGGGATCGGTCCTTGAGAGACCGGGCCCAAATTCTCAGGGATCGGTTCTGGGCCCATGAGTTTTCTTAGGGCCCAGATCGGTTTTAGGATCAGTCATGGGCCCATAGGACTGATCCTATGGGCCTGTAAAATTTTATTTTATTTTATTTTTAATTTTTTTGTAAAAAAATTTTAACCCCTAAATTTATTATGTATTTCATATATGATAGGGGGTTTTGTATATTTGTCAGGGGTGATTATGTAATTGGGCGAGGGTATTGAGAGGAGGGACCGGCCTGGTTTTGGGGCCCGGGCATTTTTCCCACCTCTAATTTTCTTCTCATCTCCCTTTCAAAACAAAATTTTCACATGTTGTATGATTCACGTGATGTCTAAGATCTGCTACGTTCAACACATGATATACTACTTAAAAATTGATTCTTTGAAGAGATTTAATGCTTGTTGTCTGATGTTTTCGTTTTCTATAAACATTTGACTTGTTTTTCCATTTAAATTATTGTTATTGTGCTATGTTAATATTTAATTATGTTAACTTCTCTTGTCTTTTAGGTTGATTCTTTTATATTAATTAAATACAACACACACGCATATATATCCAATAAAATCTCTCTATAGTCATAATGGTAGGACTAACTAACTTTATTACTATAAGAAGGTTATAACTTAATGGAGGTGTTGTTACAAAAATTATAGTTTTGATTTCTTATTTTTTTTAATTCATGTTTTAGTAGTACAGTATTAGGATTTCAATTTATATTTTAGTAATATTAGGATTTCAATTCAGTGCTTCAATTGTCTACTTTTGAAATGGATAGAAGACCGTGTCTTGGAACTAGCAAAGATAAGTGTCATTAATAGAACTATAAATGCAGTTGATGCATAATCAATTGATGTGAAACCACAGACAATTGTCAATAGTTTTAAGCATCGCAAAATTAGGACTCATGATTTCGATGAATTGCAAGTTACAAATGAAGTGGACGAGAAAAGTAAAAGAGTCATTGCAAAATTAAGTGATTAGATTCGGCAATGAAATAGAAGAGTCATTGCAAAATTGAGTGATCAGATTCGACAATTTCACTACACTAATCGAGTGGATATTAATGTTTTCCTCGATCATCCAAATGAGCAACAAATCTTGTATGCTTTAACCGAAGAAGAAATCATTATTACGATTAGACAAAAAGATAAAGGAAATAATCCTAAAGATGATAATACGGAAATACAAAAAGTTTCGTGCCATGAAGCTCTAAACATGCTTAAGAAGCTAAAAATATTTTGGCTTCAATAAGAAGATGTCAATGCTAGCAAGTTATTACATATTAGCAAGGTAAAAGATGTAGTAACAACTCTAAAATATAAATCATTGTCCCCAAAAAACTTTAAACAAATATTTTATTTCATTTTAAACCTTTAATGTAACATAAGATATATTTTTTTGGTAATATACAGATAATTATTACTATGTGGAGGCAATTTTCCTTAAGATGGGAATTAGAAAAATTATAACTTATTACAATGTGAAGTTTATTCTTATTTATAACTATCCCAAATTGAGACTAGAATTTTTTATGACTATGTAGAGTTTATTCCCATATAGAGTATCACTATAGAGATGTTTTATTATATATATGTATATGTTTTTTTTTTTTTTTTTAAAGGAATTTTTTCGTAAACTTGGAGGATTTTGTTTGCGATTATCATTTATTTGTAAAAATTTGATGTTTTATTAGCTAGATTTTTAATGTATCTTTATGGGTGCATTTGTACTTTAATACAGTAAAACCTCATCGAAATCATGAGTCCTAATTTTGCAATGCTTAAAACCATTGGCAATTGTCTGTGGCTTCACATCAATTGACCATGCATCAACTGCATTTATAGTTCTATTAATGACACTTATTTTTGCTAGTTCCAAGACACTGTCTTTTATCAATTTCAAAAGTAGGCAATTGAAGCGCTAAATTGAAATCCTA
This sequence comes from Pistacia vera, assembly GCF_008641045.1. Taxonomy (NCBI): domain Eukaryota; kingdom Viridiplantae; phylum Streptophyta; class Magnoliopsida; order Sapindales; family Anacardiaceae; genus Pistacia; species Pistacia vera. Next base: position 402,284 of record NW_022196217.1, read on the forward strand.
ATACTACTAAAATATGAATTGAAATCCTAATACTGTACTACTAAAACATGAATTAAAAAAATAAGAAATAAAAACTATAACTTTTGTAACTACACCTCCATTAACTTATAACCTCTTTATAATAATAAAATTAGTTAATTTCACCATTATGACTATAGAGAGGTTTTACTGTATCATAAATTTATTTTTTTGTGCTTTTAAATTTATAATTAAACTCATAATAATAATAGATGCAATTAAGTTTTCAATTTAAATTCATTATATATTTTTTGTTTCTACATAATTAGATAAAAGATAATGCTTTTGTAAACGTTATCTTTTAAATATAAAAGATAACGCATAATAAGACATTAGATGTAATTATTAAATATAAAAAGATAATGCTTTTGTAAGCGTTGTCGTTTTTAAATGTTATATTCAACGTAACCTAGGGGTCTGCAAAAAAAACTGTTAATCGAACCGAGCCAATCTGGAATTTTCGGGTACCCAACAATTCGGGTCGGTTTTGGGTATTTATTATGTGATACCCGAATTTTCGGTTCAGGTATCAGGTATTTATTTTAAGAGAACCTACCTGGTTCTCGGTTTATTAAGAAATAAAAAAATAAAAAACCTAGTTTTTAAACCTATTTTCCTTTAACTTTCAAAGAGTAAGAGGCAAAAGCCTCAAATCTTAAGTATTTAAGTTATTAAATTAAAAGTTGATTTAGTATATGGAATAAATTTTATTCACAAATTGAAATTTGAAATGCAAAAAATTAAAATTCATGCAAAAATATTCAAATTTGGGTACCTGATTTAAAAGCGGTTCGGTTTGCGGGTACTCTTTTAGTATTCGAGTACCCAGTTTTTCGAGTAAAACCAGTTCGGCTACCCGATTTTGCACAGCCCTAACATAACCTTATATTTTATTTGTTAACTTTAAATTTTAATAATTAAACATTAGAATCTATCATCGTAAGCAAAATTAAACAAAGCAATGGAGAGATAAATTTAACCCACCTAATATTGAATATAATATGAAACACCCATATTAAATTATAGGAAGACGGTTTGATAATATTTACTAACTAATAACAGTTTAGATTTTAACCACTCACTAATTATTCATTAACGCTAGGAAAATTTTTATTATTTTAAAAACATGACATTTTTTATTATTATATTATACCTTAGCGGTCTTATTAAGAAACTTAAGGAATTCTTACAAATTAATTAGTACCAAGGACGTAAAGTTGGCTATATGTAGTTCACGAGCTTTGAACAAAGGGTGTGTTTGGTTGGGGGAATCCCCTATTGTTCCGATAATGTCATCTTATATTATTGACATGACCATATTTGGTTATCAAATAATAAAAAATTTCGATAATTCTCTAATACCAATAGTAATTATTGTAGGTTATATAGGTGGTAATCTAAATACCATAATTTTCTCAAGTATTACAAGATTACTTAGTAATCTTAATTTTGTTACAATTTTACCCTAATTAATAAAATTTTTGGACAGTAATGCCCTTATTCTAAAAATAATTTACAAAAATATTCATGGATTATTTTATCCTTATACACAAGATTTTTAAGACATTATTGCTCTTTTACTTCCACCAAATTACCCAAGACCACCGTCGGATCTAGCCACCACTGCCGACCACCAATTGTTGTTGCCAAAACGATGCATGACTAGCCAAATTTAGCTGAATTTAGCTAGATCCATAGATTTGGCAATTTTCGACCAAATCCATGGTCGTTTTCGATCAGATCCATGGTCAAATCCATGGATTGGCCATTTATCTAGTTGGAAAGAAACGACCAAATTCATGGATCTAGCTAGAAATGACTAGATCGACGCACAGCCAACAGACCATATCTGGCTAGTCGTGCGCTGTTTCGATGAGTATCGGCCATAGCTGGCAGTGGTGGTTAGCGACCGGTAATCGTCTTGGGTGGCTGGGCCGTTTTGGCTAGTTTTTATACTTTTGTTGTGGTTGGGGTGTTTTAACTTAATTTTAAAATGTAGAGGGTTGAAAGAAATAATCTAAATAATAATAATAATATTAAAAAAAGAAGAGCAATTCAGTAAAAGGTTTCTCTTAGAATTTTTTTACTCCTCCCAATCAAACATATCAATATAACATATCTGCCAATTTAGGTTGTGTTTGTTTTAATATTTCTACCCTATCGTATTCCTATCCTACCCAACATATATATTTGTTTCCCTATTCTGAAAATTCAATTCAATTCAATTATATTCAACAATTTTTAAACCCCATAGATTTGTTAATTTAACTAAATACCCCCAACAAAAATAAATAAATTATAATTTGACAAAAACACCCCCACCAACCCACATATTCCCAACAGCCGATGGCCAGCTGTCGGCATTTAATGGATGAGTGGGGGTATTTTTGCTAATTTTAAAACTTTTATTGTAAGGGGTATTTAACTAAATTAAGAAATACAGAGGATTAAAAATAATCTTATCAAACACATTTTCAAATTCAAACCTATCCTCGAACTAATAACTCAACTCAATTTTTTCAAAAATACTACTCAAAATAATAAAACAAATACACCCTTAATTATTCCAATATAACCAAACATATTTAATATAACATTTTTAATAATCTTTAAGGTAATTTATCTTCTCACTAATATAACATTTCCTAAACTAAAGTAAACATAATAATGTAACATTTCCTAGACTAGACGCGGCCTGAAAGAACAAACAGAGAAAAAAAAAAACGCCTGTGCCTATAAGTGGGACAAAGAGAAGCAAACCAAACCACATAAACCAGCATGTGACAGTTGACCGTTAGTTTTACCTTCCCTTCCATCCTTTGATTTTCGTTCCCATTTATTTGATTGCTTTCTTCACTTGACTTGAGTTCTCCACACTTGCACAGAACTTCCTTCTCTCTCTCTTCCTTCTTTTACCCATTTATTTGTATATCTCTATGTAAAATTGTATATCGACCAAGCCAATCCCATATCCTTGATTTTACATTCTTTTGCACTACTGTAAGTTTCTCTATCTAATTTGCTCTGAAACTTTTTTTGGAAATCGTCGGATAGAGGATTGAGTTCTTTCTATTGTTTTTTTAGTGAGTACACTTTGTTGTTTAGAGATGTCATTTTTAGTTTTAATTTACAGGAACATGCAAGGACAGTGAAGTAGCTTGTCTTTTTCATGCATGATTTTTTTCTACAGGGAAGAGAAGGAAAGGGTTTCTCTCTCTTTTCGTTTTCCTTCTTTGATGGTTGCTTATTTTGGTAATGGTGGCGTTGGTGCGAAATTTCACAACACTTTTGACCTAACCCGCTCCTTTTTCTTTCAATGAACCAATTATTATATTTCAAAATATTCAGGAATCTTTTTCAATCTTACTTTTTAGTTACCCATTTAATCATCTATATTTTTCACCCAATAAGATTTTTGGTCAGGTATATCTACTCCTGCAACGAGATAATACGGCCCCTACTTTTGTTTGGTCATAATATTGAACATATTAAATAATTTAAATTTACTTGACGTGCTCATGTTCCCAATCATGATGCCTCGACGATTTTCTGGTGCTGATTATTGAATCGGAATATATTGCCACGTTGGGCCCAGTCCTGCTTCGTTTTTGTCGGTGTTTCTAACTTGAAGTTTCTGCTGATTTCTTGAAAGTTCCGAGGGAAATGGATTAAAAACCCAAAGTTTACCTTGTGCTTATAAATTTTCAAAACTTTAGGAACGGTTAATGATTTTTTTCCCATTTAAAATCTTTGTTGAATCTATTGACTTATCTTCTTTTAACTGTGATGCAGAGATTCCAGAGTTCATCATTTGTTATAGATAATTCCGTTCTGGGGTAACCATGCAGAGCCCCTCAGAACAGAAACCAGGAGTCTTCACTCACACTGCTCAATGGCCAATTTCTTCCTTAGCGTGGTCAGTTCGCCAGGATAAAAAATCACGCCTCGCCATTGCAAGTTTTCTTGAAGACTACAGCAACAAAGTTGAGCTCGTTCAGTTCAACCTCGAAACCTCCGATTTCTCCACCGATAATCGTCTCATTTTCGACCACCCATATGCCCCCACGAACCTCATGTTCTTCCCCTCCGAAGACACTGGAAATCCGGACATAATCGCCACCTCCGGCGACTACCTCCGCCTCTGGGAAATTCACCACGACCATATTGAACTCAAAGCGTTGTTGAATAGCAACAAGGGCAGCGAGTTCAACTCCGCCATCACATCATTCGATTGGGCTGAATTCGACATGCGCCGTGTGGCCACATGCAGCGTGGACACGACTTGCATAATTTGGGATATAGAGAAAGAAATTCTTGAGACTCACTTGGTTGCACACGATAAAGAGGTTTATGATATTTCATGGGGAGGATTCAATGTTTTTGCAACGGTTTCGGGAGATGGCTCAGTAAGAGTTTTTGACTTGAGGGATAAAGAAAGATCCACGATCATTTATGAAAATCCTGTACAGAATTGTCCATTGTTGAGGCTGGAATGGAACAAAGCGGATCCAAGATTCATGGCTACAGTTGGAATGGATAGTAATAGAGTTGTAGTTTTGGACATTCGTTATCCGACAAATCCTGTCATGGAGTTAGTCAAGCATAGTGGGAGCGTGAATGCGATATCATGGGTGCCATTCATCGGAAGGCAGTTGTGTTCGGTGGGGGATGATTCAAGGGCTCTGATTTGGGAGGTGGTGGGGTCGGAGTTTGGATTGGAGAACGGAGGGGAAGTTGAGCCGGAATTGTGGTATGGAACAATGAGTGAGATTAATTACGTGCGTTGGTGTCCAATTGAGCTGGATTGGATTGCCATCTCTTTCTCGGATAAGTTACAGCTCTTGAAAATTTGAAGATAGGTTTTTGTTTTTCAGTATTGTAAAATTACTAGGATTGAGATAAAATTTAAGATTTAAGCATGCAATTTAGTTTAAATATTTAATTTAATTAATTAAGTGTAAAATGTATTAATGGAACAATAACAAGAGAGGGAATACCTATATTAACTAGAAAACCTCAAGGCAAATTATTAAAATTCTCTTAAAACATTTTATGATTTCTTGACAAGTAAACCAATTTTCCCCACCCAAGGTTGGCCTTAATAACAGTTTTCTACCTAAAAAGTTTCACAATACCACTTTTCCACTTAAAGTTTATATTTCGTCAATACCCAGAGTCGATTTCAATGGCGAGAATTCTCTTCATCACCACCATTTGAAACTACGGTCCCTTCTATACAAAACACTCTCACTCCGATATTTGATTTATCGCTGATTACCGACTACTACAAAGCTAAGATTTCCTGTTCTTAACCGATTTTTGACTAATTTCGACGGCGAATATTCAATCGATCACCACTATTCAATCTATCAGTCTTCACTCTATAAAACCTCTCTTACTTTGGCTCTTAGTAACTCACCGAATGTCGACTAAGAAAGTGAAATGTATTTTGTGTTTTAACAGAATATAAACTTTGGGTGAGAAAGTGATATTTGGAAACTTTATGGGTGGGAAAGTGTCATTAAGACAAACCTTTGGGTGGGAAATATTGTTTACTCTTTCTTGACGTGCAAAGACTATCAAGTAGGGGTGAGCGGTTCCGGGTACCCTGCATTTTTCGGGGGAACCGGAACCTCACAGTGCAGGTTCCCAAAAAAAGGAACTGGAACCGGAACCGCAGAGTGCAGGTTCTTCAATTCAAGGAACTGGAACCTAAAATTCAGGTTCCGGTTCCTTTCCAGGGTACCCTGTAAAAAATTAATTACCCCCTATTAGTTTAAAAGAGAGAAAGAAGAGATAAGAAAAAAATTATAATATATCGAGCTCGGCTCAGCTTGCGAGCTTGACGAGTCGAGTGGTGGCGTGTTCGAGCTTGGCTCAACATTGTAGTCGAGTCACTAGACAGAAGAGAGAAAGAAGAGATTAGAAAAAAATTATAATATATCGAGCTCGGCTCAGCTTGTGAGCTTGACGAGTCGAGTGGTGGCGTGTTCGAGCTCGGCTCAACATTGTAGTCGAGTCACTAGATAGAAGTCGAGTCGAGCCGAGCCCAAGTTGTTCGCGAGCAACTCAGCTCGGCTAACACCCCTAATCCAACCCAAATTGAAAATCAAATTTTCAAATATTTTTTTATATATAATTTGAATAATTTCCTTCCAGCATGATCATTCTGAAATTGTAAAAAATTGTGTACTAATTGCATCATGTACTTTTATTGCTAAATTAAAATTGAGCTTAAAATGAGTATAGATTTGAATCTTAAAATCATACATTTGCTGATTTTCAAGTGTTAGACTTGATAAATAATAATAATAATAATAATAAGTTATTAAGAAGAACTTTGAAAGAATGAAGTTGAATGAGTATCAAGAGCATATTAAAAAAATTTAACATAAATTTTATTATATCCTTGGATTCATCCAATCAAATTAATACATTTATAATCTTGATTACGACCCAACATCTATATTTCTGTGAACCAACTGAAATCAATTTCTTTGAAACTAAATCATATTATTTCATAATAAGAAGTTAAATAAACAGTCCAACAACCAAATCATATACATAAAAAGTCCTCGAAGAAAACGAAGTATTTATTACAATAAGAACTACCCAAATCAGTTTACTAGCCCCACAACCATCCTACCTTATAAATCATCAACATAAAAACTAAATTTATTGGCTCGATACCCCCAAAATCAACACTTGTTGATAGTCCTGACCCATAAGCATGCAAGTCTAAAGAATCTAATAGCTATCTAAAGGAAATCTTTTCCAGCATAATCAATTCAGATAAAAACAATCATATACTTCGATCTTCTCAAGCTCCGCTTCAATGAACTAGTACAAATGTCGAAATGAATATCATTTAATGAACCATACCACACTACATTTAACTGCAAATTTGTATTGAAATTCATCAAGTGATATGATATATATATTTTCATTGTCAATTAACAATCAATAACTTATCTATAAAATAACCCCAAAGGGTTGGCTTGACAATAAAAAAGGTTTGCTCCCTTCATTTCGAATCACATTAAGGTCATTTGTGACTTACTTTAGAACATTGTTTTTGTAGAGTGTTCAATGAGCTCCGAAGATTAGTTGAAGTTTGTGCAAACTGGTTTGAAGACCCCGATCATTAAAAAAAAAAAAAAAAAACCGGACCTATAAGTACAATTTCTAACCTGATAATTGACTCATTGTAAAGTGGCATAAAACACTAGTTGAGATTAGGTTAAAATAAAAAAGAAACAACTTGTATTTGAACAACACACAAGTATTTGCCTTCAACCAAGTCATCAACATACACATGTTATGTAACCAAAAAAGAAACAACCTCTAATTGAATAACACAAATAAAAGAAACTTTTATAGTTGAGAAAATTAATCTTCATTGGATTGTTAGTACTGTTGTTTCATTTTCAGTTGAAGTTCGATGGGTTATAATGAAATTCAAGGGAACATTGGTTTACTGATATTCATTTCTCAGTTGAAGTTCGCGGGTTATAATTGAAATTCAATGGGAACATTGGTTTACTGATATTCATTTCTCAGTTGAAGTTGGATAGATTGATTGGATTCCCATACTGATATTTCATTTATTAGTTGAAGCAGGCATGTCATGAGGATATTTATTTTCTTTACTTTTTTAGTTTCATCACCTTTTAATTAATTTGTTTAGATTCGATCATCTTAAAGTTATTTTATTTTTTTTTAGGTTTAATAAGTATTTTTTAATCAAAATACAATGAAATCAACTAAATATATTAATCAATACACTATTTAAAGAAAAAGGCAATAAATTTGATAGGTAAACACATGAAACAATAATTAATTAATTAGTTTAGAGTAGAGCTAGGCAAAACCGGGCCTAAAAACCGGTCTTGGACCGGTCCTTGTAGGATCAATCTGGGGACCAGATTGAGCCCTGAGAGGGTAACCGGTCCCAGGCCCGGCCTGATTAATGTAAAAAAAAAAAAAAAAAAAAAAAAAAAAAAAAAAAAAAAAAAACCCTGACCCAATTAACAAATAACCAAAAACCCCCGATAATATACGAATGCATAATAAATTTAGCTGTTAAAATGTAATTTTACAATTAAGAGGTTAAATTGAAATTTTTAGGCTTATAGGACTGGTCCTAAAGTAATTTGGGCTAGGTCCCTTAATGACCGGGCCCAAATTGGGACCAATCCTAGTTAGGCCTGGGCTTGGGACCATCAGGCCCAATTTTGCCCACCTCTAGTTTAGAGATAAGGATCTAAATCCTTGTCCATGATCATCTCAATATGTCAAAGAATTAAAAAGATATATCCTACAATTAAATATACAAGTTTAATACTCATCAGGGCCGTTTGAATCGGGGGTAAATAAGATAACGAGGGTAATATTCGTTTATTTTGCAAAATTCATGTGTTTGGTTTACAAGTAATAAAATATTACGGTAATCTTTTATTGTAAATAGTATTTACCGTTGGTAATGTGGAGGGTAATCTTATTATCTTGTTAGGAGGTGTTATTAAAACATTACCGAGGTAATATGATTTTTCTTCTCATTTTGTCCTTAATTAAAAACCATTTTGAACACAATTGCCATCAAATGTCTACCAAATAACAATTACTAAGCTCCCCTACATTTGAGAAATTAGTTAAAACACCCAAACCACAAAAAAGTTTAAAAGTTAACAAAATACCCCCACCCACCCAAGACCATCGCCAATTATCGGCATTAGTCGTCGTCATAGTGCACGACTGACGAGATCTGACCGGTCGTGCGCCGGTAAGGCATTTTCCAATCATTGATCTGTGATCCAGATCCATGACCGGAAACGGCCAGATCTAGCATTTCTATGGCCGTTTCATGGCTAAAGATGTGGTCGTGAAATGGCCACAAATGGCCACATCTTTAGCCATGAAAAGGCTAGATCTTTGGTCATGAAATGGCACGACCAAAGATCTGACCTTTTCACGGCCAAATCTATGGCCATTTCACGGCCACATCTTTGGCCATGAAATGGCCATAAATCTGGCCGTTTTTCGACCATGGATTTGTGATCCATGGCCATTTTCGGCTTTGTCAGTGCACGACCGATCATATACGGCTAGTCATGCACCATTCCGTCGACTGCCGACGACGGCGGTGGCTAACTGCCAGTAGTGGCTTGGGGTAAATGCTATCGACGGCGGCGGTGGCTAAATGCCAATAGTGGCTTAGGGTAAATACTAAATAGGGGTGATTTTGCTACAAATTAAGGTTTTATATTACTGGAGTGTTTTAGTAAAATTTTAAATGTAAGGGGTTAAAATAAATGATTCAAAAAATAATAATAATAAATCATATTATATTAATATTTAAAAAGAAGGACAATTTAATAATCTATACAACATACCCATCCATTTATTCTCCCAACCAAACATATTATTCATCAATTTATTCAAATCAACCAAGCACATTTTCTAAACATTTCCAATAATTTTCAAGGTGATCTTTCTTTCCGTTAATATAATATACCCCTATAATAAAACATTATATGATCCAAACGCCCTCATAGATGTATCAATAATACTCCCCTTAAGAACAATGCAAATGTTCACAACTCACCCTTTTCCAAACACGTTTATAGAGGAGAATTGGGAGGTGAAGAAAAAAAATGTGTTTTAACTCTAAAATATAAGAAGTAAATAATCAAAGAATAATACTACACATACATCATTCTCATACAACATTATGTGACAAGATATGATTGGGTGAAAGTTTAATTTTAACTTTAAATTAGCTAATCATATCTTGCCATATAATGTTGTATGAAAAATGTTGTATGAAAATAATATATGTGTAGTATTACTCATAATCAAATACATCAACCACACAAAATTACTTTCAATTTTTTTCTACAGTTGAATAATATCAAACATTAGTTTGTCTAAATGAAACAAGCGAAATAAAAGTTGTCAAGCATTAAGTCACGGACAACACAAATCAAATTATCAACTGCCTCTCAAAGATATATATACCAATAACATATATACAGCGTGAAAGTTTCTCATTTTCTTTTCTATATTCCTGCCTATCATAATAAATAGGTCCTCTGATCAACGATGTATGCGCGTTATTGGTCACCATTCATCTTCGAGACTAGCTCGATGAAAACACAAGACGGTGCATACAAATATGACGAATGATGTGAATTCGATGAACATAGCACCCGTCTCAATCATATGTGCATGCCTAAGGATAATAGGAATTGCTAAGCTTCCTACAGCTGATGCTCCTGTCAAGAACTTAGCAGCATCTATCCAACTGCAACGCCAAGTATACAAGGGGAAATATTTAAAAAAAAAATTAAAACTCAGTAAATGGAAGAGACGAACAGAACAGTAAAGAGAACCTTCCACCAATGAGACTCTATAGAAAAAAAAGAAGCAAATGCAGTTGCAAAAATTTGAAGCTTAATTAACTAGAATGCTGCTCAGTTCTTTATAATAGATGAGTTTAATCTTAAGCTCATAAGGCCAGTTAAAGGAAAATGAGAGCAAAGAGCAAGTTGTTCATTACAATAAAAGTGGATGTCCCCTTTTTCTTAGTAGACAAATATAGATTCAGTATTTATTCATTTATATTTTTGATACCTAAACACCATCAAATCTTCTATAATGTTAAACAAGTTCTTAACCGGTGGCTTCTGCTGGACCCTGTAACCTTGGTAGTCAAGACAAATGAAAATTCGATATTCTAATGAAGCAAATCCATCTATTGTAATATAAAAGTCCCATGCCCTCTCTTCCCCTCTGCCCCAAAGAAAATTTCATCAGTCTAAATTCTGTTCATTGAGAAAATATTCCAGTTTACTAATCAGACAATATCTGTCCCCATAAAAACTTTACTGTCAAAGATTTGCACCTCAACTAAAACATTTAGATATAAAAATAGCTTAGATTTGGACTCACCCTCCACCATCCCTGCTAGTTAGAAACTGAGTAGATCCACCTCCAAAGAATAAGCAAGGCATAGGCACTAACACATACATGAGAGCTGCAATAACAGCAGAATTACCTTATAATCTGTCAAATACCATCGGTGTTTAATCAGAAAAAAGACCAAGCCGTAATACTCTTACTCACCTGACAACATTGGCCACCAGTTGCTGTATATTGCACAAGCCTAACATCACACCCAAAAACAAAAAAGAGTTGGAAAATAACATGAAATTAACAATAAAAAAGATAATAGGAATATTTAAATAGATTGCAACTTTATTTTTGTTCCATCCTATACTCTTCCCAATTTGAAGTTGCATCATTCACACAACTGTGAGGGTCAGAACAAATTAAAAAAAGCATCCTTCTAATGCAACAAGCAACTTCCACTATGTACTCCATAAGTGGGGAGTCTTAATTTCTTATTCCGCTAACTTTTTCCATATGTAGCTACTTTACAATCAATATTTATTTTTTGGATAACTAATTCATTTGAAAGATGTCAAGGAGAAACAATAAAAACCAATCAAAGTGAGCAAAATAAGTGCGAGATGCATCAGAATGTTTAATATGATCACATATTACATAATTTCTGGAAAGTCAGAATTTTATTTTCGTGCAGCTTGAGTTGAACGAGTTTACACATAGCAAGTAGCTAACATGAGATACTAGACTCTATTAATTTCTTGAAACCTGCTACTCTCCTCATTGTACAGGATGGAAAATAATCTTCTTAATTCTAGATTTATTACTTCATCATCAGAAGAAAAAAAACTGTAAGACTGGTGCAACTAAAGGAAGAAGTACTTCTAAGTTAAAAAAAACCCCCAACCATAGCAAAAGTTTACAAAACCAGGCCACATCCTGGATTTGCTAAGAGAACAGAACATACACATAAGTATACAATCTCTCTGCTCCAAGCTTGCCCAACAATCAGTGAGAACAAAGGTGCCTATCATGTAGTAGCAAAACCAACCTCTATCAGCCAGAAATTTCCCAGTTCATGGGTCAACCACAGTGCCCTAAGAATTTACCTATATCAATAGCGGATGTAGCCAAGTGGATCAAGGCAGTGGATTGTGAATCCACCACCTTTCTAATTCCGTTCCGGCTTTACGTGATAGGGCAGGGGCGGGGTCTTTGGCTAACCGGTCTTGGGATTATCCTTCCAAAAATAATAATCCCATGGCTATTGAGAACAGATCAATTCAGATGGTTCTATTTCTGAGAAAGAAACCAAGCAAGCAGTTCAATTCAAAGTGATGATCACCCAAAAACCACCTTTCAATCCTTATGATTACCAGTTCCAAAACTGTGGCAATTTTTTGTATTCAAGGAGAACAATCTTTGCTTTATAGCATAAATTTGACCAACATCTTAGAAGACAAGACAACACCTATTATGATAACAATTGCACCCAATCCCAAGTTGACCCATGTTACCAAGAGAACATACATCAAGTTTCACTTTCCTTCTCTTGTCAAACTTGAGGTCCATTCAACAGGAATTACCCAAAAAAAAAAAAAAAAATCCCACTTTTGCAATCCTGCTTGATCGGAAGTCCAAATTGACGGCACACATTAAACTCCCTAACAACCAGCAACCCTATGATTCACAAAATGGAACCTTATCCAGAAGTAAGATAACACATTTACATCTATCTTCACAATTCACATTCCACACTTATTTTGAGCCCAAAAGCCCACATCATCACTGAAGATAAAAACACAAGCACCTTACTCCCCACTGACTTACAAACCTCTAAAATATGAAGACATAAGATAGGAACTTATAAACCCATTCATTGTCTATATGCATCATTCAGTTTTGTGGAAAACAAAGCTCACCCACAAGCCTAATCAACTTCATCTTAAGTCTTAATTAATCTCATTTGCATGTCAAATCAAACAATCATTCCTATTCATAAAGTTGACAATTTCAACTTCAAAACGGTACAAAAATTTAGCCTTGATTCGCTGGCATTAATGTTCACAGCTAACACTTCTTTTCATGTTAACCTTGTTTTTGTGTTGTCTCCCTAAGGTCATATAAACAAATTTTTCAAGGTCAAAACTCAAGAGCCTAATGAGAACATAGGATTGAGAAAAGAACTCAGTCAAATGCAGGCCACTTTTGAAGTATCAGGACTCACATCTGGGCTCCTGTGATTGTTAGTCCTAAATTTGTAGCATTGAACCGGTCACTCACAAGCCCAATTAACTCATCTTAAGTCCTAATGTACTTTCATATCAATCAATCATTGCTGTTCATGAAAGTTAGCAATTCCAACTTACTCCTAAATGTTACCACAAGATTTAGTCATTACTGTATAGCTTTTATGTCAGCAGTTAACTTATTTTTTCTTGTTAGTTTTTCTCTCTGTGTTGACCTTTTTTCAGCATAAAGGGTCATATAAACAAAGTTGTCAAAATCAAATTCAAGAACTAATGAAGATTGAGATTGACAACCAAAGTTGTTGTCAAATGCTGGTCTCTTTAACAAGGTCATGGAACCAGCATTTTGAAACTAATCGTAACTCTTATCGTTTCTGCATAATATCATTAACAAAGACTCAAATCTCTGCTCACATGCTTGACAGTCCTAGACTTAAAGCATTACCGCAGGCAATGGCTACATAATCAAGCTTATAGTTAAGCAAGCAAAGAAATATATGAATATATCTTATACATAAACAAGATTTTTTTTTTCTCGTTCTCAGTTTTAACAACACTACCTCCTGTCTCTCCATCTAATAGTGTTTCAATTTTAAAAAAATTCCCCAAATTTAGACTGTGAAAAATCATACTAACTTTATACCAATTCAACGAAGGACAGGTTGAACAAGTTTGAAATCTTTTTACATGGATGAAAAGTACTTTGTTCCTAGCATATAGACATTATTTATCATCACTTTGTATGGCATAATACCCAAATCACAATCATAAATTCAGCTGACCATATTCAGCAGGCTTGAGCTACTTGTAACTTCAGCTGAAAGCTCAAACAGCTTAGAACGATTAGAAAAAACCAAGTATGCATATGTCTATTAGAAATTCTGAGTCCCAAAAGGCACAAGTAAATCTAAATCTCACTTCTCTCAAGAAAATAGAAAAAAGTGAGCAATTCTATAACACTTAATGGGTATGAAACCAGAATTCTATCACACCATAGATAAAAATGCATTCCATAAAAACAAAAAGCTCATATTTAAACTAATGCTAGAATAATTTACAGTAACACAAGACTACCACAAGCTCAAAACCAATCTAAATACCTAAACATACCAGAATCTGTAGCAAGATACTAGCTGAAAACATAAATGCAAGCCCAGCAAGCCTGGAAAAAAAAAATGGTCATTTCATTTGACATAATCAGTACAACAGAGAGAAAAAATAAATGGCATTAAGTCTCAACTTACACTGCAAAGGACAATAACCAGTTGAGAATTGAAGTCCCAGACCCAGATCAACAATGCAACAGAAAAAGAAATTAATCAGTACCAAACATCATCAAGTCAAAATTAGCCAATAAATACAACCACAAACCCTAGATACAGTGTTAATTAACCTAAATTGAACCTTATTCAATGAAAACCCATAAAAATATTTTCATCTACAAACTACAAGGAGATCAAGCTACAGATGATAGCCTTAACTTGATAATTCGATGCATATTTTTAATCAAATTTAGAAAAAAACAAATTCAAAGCACAACGAAAAAGGAGAAAGGAGGTACCTTCAATCGTCATCGCCATTTTTGGAAGGGGAGAGGGAGAGATCGGTAACTTCCAGAATCGGAAACAGAAGAGACTGCGAGGGGGTTTTTTTATTTCTTCTTTTAAGTGAGATTTACCGCCAGTTAATCCAGAAGAGTTGTTTTTAACTTTTAATTATTGTTTTTTGATGAGTTAATCCGTTAAGCGCTATGAAGTTTGATTAAATTACAAAATTTCCCCTAAAATTTCTGAAATAACATAATCTTATCATCATTTAGTTTTTAGGATTAATATAAACGATAACTAAAGAAATTTGGCAAATATCTATTATCTCGTAATATTGTAAATTTAATAGGTTACTAATTGTTTCCTAATGGTAAGAGAATTTATGTTATTTCAAAATTTCATTAAAACTTTCATCTAATCTAAGAAGGGGGGAGTCCTTGGCTCTTATTATTATAAATCTAGGAGTCTATAGATAGTTACAGGGGGAGTTAGTGAAGATTAGAGAAATTCTTTGAGTTTGAAGTAATTATTTGGGAGGTTATAGATAAGTTTATGACTATAAAGGATATATTTAATAGTTAATCTAAATATCATGTGAGGTTGGTGATACTATCCATGAGAATTTTATTAAATATGTCAAAAGTATATTTAAATTTGTATATCTAATTAGTTAGAAAACTTAGGAATTAGACAAAAATGACCATATTTTGCGTGTTAAAAAAATAACCAACTTTTATTGTACCCTTATAATAATCATTAATTTCAATTAAATACCAAAATGTCTTTCACTTTATATTCCAAGTTTTCCTTTTCTTCACAATTTACCCAATACAATTTTGTTTAGAAAACCCCTTTGCTGATTTTGGTTGCTCTTGGGGTGTGGGTGAGTGTGTAAAGTACTGTTTCCCTTGGACTGTTTTGTTCTTTTTGTGCAACGTCTCTTGCTTGTGCTTTAGGGGCGTCCTGCTTCGGGTTCTCCCCGTTTTTTATGTCCATTCTTTATTTTTAATATAATTACTAGTTATCTGAAAAAAATTTACCCATAATTTTTTTTTATTTTTTATATGATGAATGATGTGGTAATAAAAAAGTTGTATCGTATTAGTTTGTATACATAAATTTGTATATTTAGTTTGTATATGTAGAACCATATTTTTTTAATCCGACATAATGTATCTATTTGATTTAATGTGTACTTAGATTTTCAAAAGTCCAGCCACATCATACCGAATTACTTAATAAAATCTTATATAGTTTTTCATTTAAGAAAGCTCTCTTGTCAATTTGTTACTAGACTAATTTATGTAGTTTTCATCTTTGTAAGATTCTTCAAAGATTGAGCTGTTTGAGACTAAAATCTTCAATCTCTAATAATGGAATAAAATCATCAAAAACCTTTTCTTCAACATATACTTTGTGGCTTTTTATTTATCTCTTGAAACTCATTAATTTTTCCCTGTTGAGTAATAAAAAAAAAAAAACATTCTAAAGGCATTTGTACATACCAGCCTTGATTAAAACAAATACATATAATTATATAAATTTTATATCAAAAACAAATATAGGATGATTATATACAACAAGGATGTAGAAAGTTTGGGAAGAGAGGTGGGAACATATATAGTGTTTTGGAATCTTATGTGAATAACATACAGAATATCACGGAAATTCTTTTTCTCTTTCAATTTTTTTTTTTTTTAAATAGAAAGAGAAAAAGAATATATAAAGAGGCTTATAAAATATGGTAGGACAAACTCTGGAGTATGATAAAAAAAACAATAGTCTAATCAAGATAAAAGAACTATACAAAACACTATCTTCAAGTACACATTCTATCACAGAATAATCCTTGGGTTAGAACGAAAACAAAAGTCTATACAAGATTATCTCCAAAACATATACAAGGCAGCCATCACCAAAACAAAAGCAACCAACAAAAATTTACGAGATTAACAACATGTAAAAATAAATTGATTCATTCAAACCCTTGTATCTATATGTGAAAGATAAATTGATTACTATCACAAATATAGTATGTAATGTATTCTCATAGATGTTTAACCAAAACTTGCTACATCTCAACAAAATTTGTGACACCCTCACAAGATTCTCCCATGAGCCTGCTAATCTGGTTCTAAACTTGCTATATTTATATGCTTACAAAGATGTTCAGATCCTAATAAGAAATATATGTAAAGATCACATCCGTATCCCTAAAATTAATTGTATTCTTATTATGATATTTTTTCTTATACCCTTAAATCATGAAAGCGTGAGCATAATATCTGGAAATGTTAAAGATGTACAAATAAACATAGAAACATTAGATAAGCATGGTACCCTAATAATTAAATTATTTTACAACAAATAAAAATACTACCTGGGGTCTAGACAAGCACATTTTGACTTTTCCCAAAGATACATGCACATTCTCTAACAAGTTTGTTCTTATTAGATTTTGTTCTTTCATGTAGTAGCAGCTCCACCTCCATTAAATTAATTTATTCTATCTTGTGCCACAGAACCAATCCAATTGATCCAAATCCCACAACAGCTGATCACAATCAGAACCCACAGCCATGATGTTACTTTCATCATTTTGAGAGGTATGGCCATGGTCTCCTGAGGATGAACTCTCCAGTGAGCTTGTTATCTCAGGCATTAATATTTGAGAACTAGTGATCTGATGATGATAAGATGCCGTTGCCTTATCACCACGATGGTCTTCAGCTTGTTGAGCCCTTGACTCGCCAATCATTACTGCTCCTGGTGGCGGTGGTGGTGGACGCCGGTCAAAGGCCCGCAAGCATTTTGATTTCTTGTACACCCGGCACAAGCTGAAATCTTGCCTTACCTGCAATATTCCAAAGATGGTGAGGATAATAGAATAATATAAAAACCCAGATCAAAGAAAACTACTTTATTATTTTTAATTTTAGTTTTTATTTCTACAGAAACATTTTTGTGCTGTTAAAGCAGGAAACATGAAGCTGGATAAGGTTATATTAAAAAAAGATGAAACAAAATATATTTAGTATATATGGAGAGAGATATCATATATTTTAGGTCTTTATAAAACCATTAAATAAAGACGAAGATTTTTTTTTTTTTTGAATATGAGGTAAATCTTCATTTGAAGATCCGTTCAAACTCCTTTGTATTAATTATAGTCTCATTAAATTTACAAGAAACGAATTTTTCTTCCTCTTTGGAAGTCCAGAATATCTAACCTCAATTTTACTAGGGTTTTCTCAAAAAACTTAAAAAAGAGAGGAGCTTCTGATTAGATCAATCACATCCCTAATATTAATGCCTAATTAGAATTAATCAATAATGTTTAATCAAAGAAACTTAAATATGCTTAAAAAATAAAAGATTTATAAGCTTAGATCTCATGAACAAATTAATTAGGAGAAGAAGAGAAGAGGCAAGAGCAAAAGCTTATAAATTATTATAATCATATATGTAATTCATACCGATGTGGATGCTTCTCCTTCAATGGCTTTGTATTCATTCATTTTCCACTCAGTTTTTCTTCCAGTTGGAGCTCTTCCTCTATAGAAAACCATTGTTCTTTTTTCCCCAACTACGCGATTTGAAGAGTAAACAAAACCAGGTGACCCAGTTGCTTTCCAGTATCCTTCAGTTGTCAGTCTATTTGGTCTTCCTCCTCGCATTTCACTCTCGTTTCTTGGAATGAAGAAGAACCATTGTTCAGGATCTTTGTGGCACAGGTTTTTTGAAAATTCTGGATCAAAAATAAATATAAAAACGTAAGCTTTTAACTAATAATATCTTCTTCTTCTTATTTTTTTTTTTTCTGAATTTCCCTTCATTACAAATATGGTATAAAGAGTACATAAAATTCTGGAACAAAAACAAAAATAAACACATGAAATTTTGATAATAAAGTGCATTAATCTACCCCTATAAAAATTGTTTCTTTTTATTTTATTTTTTCTTAGTTTCAATTTATTACAAAATTTGGCATAAACTATAAATAGAACATTATTTTTTCTCAAATGCGAAATTTTAAACATTAAATACAAACGGATTGATACTAACTGCAAATAATTACAAAATGCTTATAAGAATGCATATCGCGGAAATGAAAATTTTCTGGTATATGGAATTGGATCGTTCTAAGATCATTCGAAAGGATTTTTCTAAAAATTCAAAGGGAGAAATTGAAGAATGTGAAAGATATAAGAAACTAACAAGTTATCGGTAAATTTGAGGTAGATTGAATGGATCTACTTTCATTGTAAAATAATTGAAGTTGAAACCATTTAATTTCTTTCAAAATCAAGTTAGTTAATTAAGCTATAAAAAAAGTGATGAGATATATCAGAGATGAAAAGTTTTTACGTGGAAGATCCCAAGGATTGAAATCGTAAATATTGACGACAGGTATAACCCGGTCCATAATCTGGTTCAAGTCCTCTGCGTTACCGCGAAGCTTGTGATGAAGATAGAAGGAAATCAACTCTACTTCAGTTGGGTAAAACCGAAACCCAGGTGGCATATCCTCTATCATGATGATCAAGATGAAGATGATGATGATGAATCCTTTTTATTTATCTCTTGAAACTCATTAATTTTTCCCTGTTGAGTAATAAGAAAAAAAAAACATTCTAAAGGCATTTGTACATACCAGCCTTGATTAAAACAAATACATATAATTATATAAATTTTATATCAAAAACAAATATAGGATGATTATATACAACAAGGATGTAGAAAGTTTGGGAAGAGAGGTGGGAACATATATAGTGTTTTGGAATCTTATGTGAATAACATACAGAATATCACGGAAATTCTTTTTCTCTTTCAATTTTTTTTTTTTTTAAATAGAAAGAGAAAAAGAATATATAAAGAGGCTTATAAAATATGGTAGGACAAACTCTGGAGTATGATAAAAAAAACAATAGTCTAATCAAGATAAAAGAACTATACAAAACACTATCTTCAAGTACACATTCTATCACAGAATAATCCTTGGGTTAGAACGAAAACAAAAGTCTATACAAGATTATCTCCAAAACATATACAAGGCAGCCATCACCAAAACAAAAGCAACCAACAAAAATTTACGAGATTAACAACATGTAAAAGTAAATAATCAATTATATAAAAGACACGATAATTTTTTGATGTGATTCATTCAAACCCTTGTATCTATATGTGAAAGATAAATTGATTACTATCACAAATATAGCATGTAATGTATTATCATAGATGTTTAACCAAAACTTGCTACATCTCAACAAAATTTGTGACACCCTCACAAGATTCTCCCATGAGCCTGCTAATCTGGTTCTAAACTTGCTATATTTATATGCTTACAAAGATGTTCAGATCCTAATAAGAAATATATGTAAAGATCACATCCGTATCCCTAAAATTAATTGTATTCTTATTATGATATTTTTTCTTATACCCTTAAATCATGAAAGCGTGAGCATAATATCTGGAAATGTTAAAGATGTACAAATAAACATAGAAACATTAGATAAGCATGGTACCCTAATAATTAAATTATTTTACAACAAATAAAAATACTACCTGGGGTCTAGACAAGCACATTTTGACTTTTCCCAAAGATACATGCACATTCTCTAACAAGTTTGTTCTTATTAGATTTTGTTCTTTCATGTAGTAGCAGCTCCACCTCCATTAAATTAATTTATTCTATCTTGTGCCACAGAACCAATCCAATTGATCCAAATCCCACAACAGCTGATCACAATCAGAACCCACAGCCATGATGTTACTTTCATCATTTTGAGAGGTATGGCCATGGTCTCCTGAGGATGAACTCTCCAGTGAGCTTGTTATCTCAGGCATTAATATTTGAGAACTAGTGATCTGATGATGATAAGATGCCGTTGCCTTATCACCACGATGGTCTTCAGCTTGTTGAGCCCTTGACTCGCCAATCATTACTGCTCCTGGTGGCGGTGGTGGTGGACGCCGGTCAAAGGCCCGCAAGCATTTTGATTTCTTGTACACCCGGCACAAGCTGAAATCTTGCCTTACCTGCAATATTCCAAAGATGGTGAGGATAATAGAATAATATAAAAACCCAGATCAAAGAAAACTACTTTATTATTTTTAATTTTAGTGTTTATTTCTACAGAAACATTTTTGTGCTGTTAAAGCAGGAAACATGAAGCTGGATAAGGTTATATTAAAAAAGACGAAACAAAATATATTTAGTATATATGGAGAGAGATATCATATATTTTAGGTCTTTATAAAACCATTAAAATAAAGACGAAGATTTTTTTTTTTTTTTAATATGAGGTAAAAACTTCATTTGAAGATCCGTTCAAACTCTTGTATTAATTATAGTCTCATTAAATTTCAAGAAACGATTTTCTTCCTCTTTGGAAGTCCAGAATATCTAACCTCAATTTACTAGGGTTTTCTCAAAAAACTAAAAAAGTGAGCTTCTGATTAGTCAATCACATCCCTAATATTAATGCCTAATTAGATTAATCAATAATGTTTAATCAAAGAAACTTAAAATGCTAATCAAAGATTTATAGCTTAGATCTCATGAACAAATAATTAGAAGAAGAAGAGAAAAGGCAAGAGCAAAAGCTTATAAATTATTATAATCATATATGTAATTCATACCGATGTGGATGCTTCTCCTTCAATGGCTTTGTATCATTCATTTTCCACTCAGTTTTCTTCCAGTTGGAGCTCTCCTCTATAGAAAACCATTGTTCTTTTTTCCCCAACTACGCGATTTGAAGAGTAAACAAAACCAGGTGACCCAGTTGCTTTCCAGTATCCCAGTTGTGCAGTCTATTTGGTCTTCCTCCTCGCATTTCACTCTCGTTTTTGGAATGAAGAAGAACCATTGTTCAGGCTTTTGTGCACAGGTTTTTGAAATTTGGATCAAAAATAAATAAAAAACGTAAGCTTTTAACTAATAATATCTTCTTCTTCTTATTTTTTTTTTTTCTGAATTTCCCTTCCTTACACATATGGGTATAAAGAGTACATAAAATTCTGGAACAAAAATAAAAATAAACACGTGAAATTTGATAATAAAAGCATTAATCTACCCCTATAAAATTGTATCTTTATTTTATTTTTCTTAGTTTCAATTTATACAAAATTTGGCATAAACTATAAATAGAACATTATTTTTTTTCAAATGCGAAATTTTAACATTAAATACCAACGGATTGATACAACTGCAAATAATTACAAATGATTATAGAATGCATATCGCGGAAATGAAAATTTTTGGTACATGGAATTGGATCGTTATAGATAATCTTGAAAGGATTTTTCTAAAAATTCAAAGGGAGAAATTGAAGAATGTGAAAGATATAAGAAACTAACAAGTTATCGGTAAATTTGAGGTAGATTGAATGGATCTACTTTCATTGTAAAATAATTGAAGTTGAAACCATTTAATTTCTTTCAAAATCAAGTTAGTTAATTAAGCTATAAAAAAAGTGATGAGATATATCAGAGATGAAAAGTTTTTACGTGGAAGATCCCAAGGATTGAAATCGTAAATATTGACGACAGGTATAACCCAGTCCATAATCTGGTTCAAGTCCTCTGCGTTACCGCGAAGCTTGTGATGAAGATAGAAGGAAATCAACTCTACTTCAGTTGGGTAAAACCGAAACCCAGGTGGCATATCCTCTATCATGATGATCAAGATGAAGATGATGATGATGAGATGTAATTTTTATTTTTTTTCTCGTTAATGGAGGACGTTCATGAAGGGTGATTATATATAGAGAGAAATTAAGAAGGAAGAGATATTGATAGAAGTTAGGCAAAACCAGGAAATGAGAAAGGGAGGCACATGAGATTACTTGGAAATTTCCATGCTTTTGTGCAGAATTCTCCTCGCCAATCCGTACACTTGCAATTAGTCAAGACTCAAGAGTCAAGAATGGATTATTTTCCTTTAGTCCGTAAGATTTGGAATATATTTCTTACCTCCACTATTATGAGATACAAACAGTTTAGTCCAGTCATATAAAACTTTTCAATAAAATAAACAATAATACCCCAATTGTCTTATGCACATGTTACTAGAAATGAATAAAAGTAAAAAAAAAAAAGTAAAAAGTACACAATGCGCGTCAAAAAAGTATCAATTTTTCATAAGAGTAATGGTTGATATCCAAATATAATGTACACTGTTTTTAGAACATTGTAAAACCTACTTTATTTTAATAATCACTGAACAATCAAAACATCATCTAAGTATCACTCATCACAACTAGGAGTCGAGTTCAGCTCGACTTTGGCTCAAATTCGACTCGACGTTATTTGAGTTAAGTTCAAGTTCGAGTAGCTCGAATAATCCCATGAGTAGTGTTCGATCACTATACAAAAAGCTCGATTAAGTTCAACTAAAACTTGATTAAACTCGAAAAGCTCGACTAAAACTCGGTTGAAGTCAACTTTTAAGTATCGAGTTCGAGTTCGAACTAGATTCATTAGGTTCCACCAAGCTTAAACTTAAACTCGATATTGTAGCAACCGAGTCTAGTCCGAGTATCACACACTTGACTCGACTCGACTCAACTTGATTTCACCCCTAAATTATTCACAACTATAAATACAAAAAATCTACATCAACCACACAAATTACTTTCAATTTTTTTCTACAGTTGAATAATATCAAACAGTAGTTTGTCTAAATAAACAGGCGAAAAGAAGTTGTCAAGCATAAGTCACGGACACAAAGTCAATTATCAACTGCCTCTCAGAGATATATATACCAATAACATATATACAGCGTGAAGTTTCTCATTTTCTTTTCTATATTCCTGCCTATCATAATAAATAGGTCCTCTGATCCATGATGTATGCGCGTTATTGTCACCATTCTTCGAGACTAGCTCGATGAAAACAAGACGGTGCTACAAAATATGACGAATGATGGAATTCGATGACATAGCACCCGTCTCAATCTATGTGCATGCCTAAGGAATAGGAATTGCTAAGCTTCCTACAGCTGATGCTCCTGTCAGAACTTACAGCACATCTATCCAACTGCCAACGCCAAGTATACAAGGGGAAATATTACAAAAAAAAAAAATTAAAACTCAGTAAAATGGAAGAGACAAACAGAACAATAAGAGAACCTTCCACATGAGACTCTATAGAAAAAAAAGAAGCAAATGCGTTGCAAAAATTTGAAGCTTAATTACTAGAATGCTGCTCAGTTCTTTATAATAGATGATTAATCTTAAGCTCATAAGGCCAGTTAAAGGAAAATGAGAGCAAAGAGCAAGTTGTTTCATTACATAAAAGTGGATGTCCCCTTTTTCTTAGTAGAACAAATATAGATTCAGTATTTATTCATTATTATTTTGATACCTAAACACCATCAAATCTTCTATAATGTTAAACAGTTTCTTAACGTGGCTTCTGCTGGACCCTGTAACCTTGGTGGTCAGACAAATGAAAATCGATATTCTAATGAAGCAAACATCTATTGTAATATAAAGTCCCATGCCCTCTCTTCCCCTCTGCCCCAAGAAAATTTCATCAATCTAAAATTCTGTTCATTGAGAAAATATTCCAGTTTACTAATCAAGAATATCGTCCCCATAAAAACTTTACTGTAAAGATTTGCACTCAACTAAAACATTTAGATATAAAAATAGCTTAGATTTGGACTCACCCTCCACCATCCCTGCTAGTTAGAAACTGAGTAGATCCACCTCCAAAGAATAAGCAAGGCATAGGCACTAACACATACATGAGAGCTGCAATAACACAGAATTACCTTATAATCTGTCAATACCATCGGTGTTTTAATCAGAAAAAAGACAAGCCGTAATACTCTACTCACCTGACAACAATTGGCCACCAGTTGCTGTATATTGCAAAGCCTAACATCACCCAAAAACAAAAAAGAGTTGGAAAATAACATGAAATTAACAATAAAAAAAAAGATAATAGGAATATTTACATAGATTGCAACTTTATTTTTGTTCCATCCTATACTCTTCCCAATTGAGTTGCATCATTCACACAACTGTGAGGGTCAGAACAATTAAAAAAAGCATCCTTCTAATGCAACAAGCAACTTCCACTATGTACTCCATAAGTGGGGAGTCTTAATTTCTTATTCCGCTAACTTTTTCCATGGAGCTACTTTACAATCAATATTTATTTTTTGGATAAGTAACTAATTCATTGAAAGATGTCAAGGAGAAACAATAAAAACCAATCACAAGTGAGCAAAATAAGTGCGAGATGCATCAGAATGTTTAATAATCACACTATACATAATTTCTGGAAAGTCAGAATTTTATTTCGTGCAGCTTGAGTTGAACGAGTTTACCACATAGCAAGTAGCTAATGAGATACTAGACTCTATTAATTTTCTTGAAACCTGCTACTCTCCTCATTGTACAGGAGGAAATAAATCTTCTTAATTCTAGATGTATTACTTCATCATCAGAAGAAAAAAAACTGTAAGACTGTGCAACTAAAGGAAGAAGTACTTCTAAGTTAAAAAAAACCCCCAACCATAGCAAAGTTTACAAACCAGGCCACATCCTGGATTTGCTAAGAGAACAGAACATACACATAAGTATACAACTCTCTGCTCTCCAGCTTGCCAACAATCAGTGAGAACAAAGGTGCCTATCATGAGTAGCAAAACCAACCTCTATCAGCCAGAAATTTCCCAGTATGGTCAACCACAGTGCCCTAAGATTTACTATGTCAATAGCAAAGTATCCAACCTGAATTATCCTTCAAAAATAATCCATGGCTATGAGAACAGATCAATTCAGAGGTTTCTATTTCTGAGAAAGAAACCAAGCAAGCAGTTCAATTCAAAGTGATGATCACCAAAAACACCTTTCAATCCTTATGTTACCAGTTCCAAAACTGTGGCAATTTTTGTATTCAAGGAGAACAATCTTTGCTTTAGCATAAATTTGACCAACATCTTAGAAGACAAGAAAACACCTATTAGATAACAATTGCACCCAATCCCAAGTTGACCCATGTTACCAGGAACATACATCAAGTTTTCACTTTCCTTCTCTTGTCAAACTTGAGGTCCATTCAACAGGAATTACCCAAAAAAAAAAAAATCCCACTTTTGCAATCCTGCTTGATCGGAAGTCCAAATTGACGGCACACATTAAACCCTAACAACCACAACCCTATGATTCACAAAATGGAACCTTATCCAGAAGTAAGATAACACATTACATCTATCTTCACAATTCACTTCCACACTTATTTTGAGCCCAAAGCCCACATCATCACTGAAGATAAAAACACCAGCACCTACTCCCCACTGACTTACAAACCTCTAAAATATGAAGACATAAGATAGGAACTTATAACCACTTCAGTTCTATATGCATCATTCAGTTTTGTGAAAACAAAGCTCACCCAAAGCCTAATCAACTTCATCTTAAGTCTTAATTAATCTCATTTGCAGTTCAAATCAAACATCATCCTATTCATAAAGTTGACAATTTCAACTTCAAAACAGTACAAAAATTTAGCCTTGATTCGCTGGCATTAAGTTCCAGCTAACACTTCTTTTCATGTTAACCTTGTTTTTGTGGTGTCTCCCTAAGGTCTATAAACAAATTTCTCAAGGTCAAAACTCAAGAGCCTATGAGAACATAGGATTGAGAAAAGAACTCAGTCAAATGCAGGCACTTTGAAGTATCAGGACTCACATCGGCTCCTGTGATTGTTAGTCCTAAAGTGTAGCATTGAACCGGTCACTCACAAGCCCAATTAACTCATCTTAAGTCCTAATGTACTTTCATATCAATCAATCATTGCTGTTCATGAAAGTTAGCAATTCCAACTTACTCCTAAATGTCACACAAGATTTAGTCATTACTGTATAGCTTTTATGTCAGCAGTAAACTTATTTTTTCTTGTTAGTTTTTCTCTGTGGTTGACCTTTTTTTCAGCATAAAGGGTCATATAAACAAAGTGTCAAAATCAAATTCAAGAAACAATGAAATTGAGATTGACAACCAAAGTTGTTGTCAAATGCTGGTCTCTTTAACAAGGTCATGGAACCAGCATTTTGGAACTAATCGTAACTCTTATCATTTCTGCATAATATCATTAACCAAGACTCAATCTCTGCTCACATGTTGACAGTCCTAGACTAAAGCATACCGCAGCAATGGCTACATAATCAGCTTATAGTTAAGCAGCAAAGAAATATATGAATATATCTTATACATAAACAAGATTTTTGTTTTTTCTCGTTTCAGTTTAACACAACTACCTCCTGTCTCTCCATCTAATAGTGTTTCATTTTAAAAAAATTCCCCAAATTTAGACTGTGAAAAATCATACTAACTTTATACCAATTCAACGAAGGACAGGTTGAACAAGTTTGAAATCTTTTTACATGGATGAAAAGTACTTTGTTCCTAGCATATAGACATTATTTATCATCACTTTGTATGGCATAATACCCAAATCACAATCATAAATTCAGCTGACCATATGCAGGCTTGAGCTACTTGTAACTTCAGCTGAAAGCTCAAACAGCTTAGAACGATTAGAAAAAACCAAGTATGCATAGTCTATTAAATTCTGAGTCCCAAAAGGCACAAGTAAATCTAAATCTCACTTCTCTCAAGAAATAGAAAAAAGTGAGCAATTCTATAACACTTAATGGTAGGTATGAAACCAGAATTCTACACCACCATAGATAAAAATGCATTCATAAAACAAAAAGCTCATATTTAAACCAATGCTGAATAATTTACAGTAACACAGACTACCACAAGCTCAAAACCAATCTAAATACCTAAACATACAGAATCTGTAGCAAGATACTAGCTGAAAACATAAATGCAAGCCCAGCAAGCCTGGAAAAAAAAATGGTCATTTCATTGACCTAATCATACAACAGAAGAAAAAAATAAATGCATTAAGTCTCAACTTACACTGCAAAGGACAATAACCAGTTGAGAATTGAAGCCCAACCCGATCAACAATGCAACAGAAAAAGAAATTATCAGTACCAAACCATCATCAAGTCAAAATTAGCAATAAATACAACCACAAACCTAGATACAGTGTAATTAACCTAAATTGAACCTATTCATGAAAACCCATAAAATATTTTCATCTACAAACTACAAGGAGATCAAGCTACAGATGATAGCCTTAACTTGATAATTCGATGCATATTTTTAATCAATTTAGAAAAAAACAATTCAAAGCACACGAAAAAGGAGAAAGGAGGTACCTTCAATCGTCATCGCCATTTTTGGAAGGGGAGGGAGAGATCGGTAACTTCCAGAATCGGAAACAGAAGAGACTGCGAGGGGGTTTTTTATTTCTTCTTTAAGTGAATTTACCGCAGTTAATCCAGAAGAGTTGTTTTTAACTTTTAATTATGTTTTTTGATGAGTTAATCCGTTAAGCGCTAGAAGTTTGATTAATTACAAAATTTCCCCTAAAATTTCTGACAACTAATATTATCATCATTTAGTTTTAGGATTAATATAACGATAACTAAAGAAATTTGGCAATATCTATTATCTCGTAATATTGTAAATTTAATAGGTTACTAATTGTTTCCTAATGGTAGAGAATTTATGTTATTTCAAAATTTCATTAAAACTTTCATCTAATCTAAGAAGGGGGGAGTCCTTGGCTCTTATTATTATAAATCTAGGAGTCTATAGATAGTTCAGGGGAGTTAGTGAAGATTAGAGAAATTCTTTGAGTTTGAAGTAATTATTTGGGAGGTCATAGATAAGTTTATGACTATAAAGGTATATTTAATAGTTAATCTAAATATCATGTGAGGTGGTGATATATCCATGAGAATTTTATTAAATATGTCAAAAGTATATTTAAATTTGTATATCTAATTAGTTAGAAAACTTAGGAATTAGACAAAAATGACCATATTTTGCGTGTTAAAAAAATAACCAACTTTTATTGTACCCTTATAATAATCATTATTTCAATTAAATACCAAAATGTCTTTCACTTTATATTCCAAGTTTCTTTTCTTCACAATTTACCCAATACAATTTTGTTTAGAAAACCCCTTTGCTGATTTTGGTTGCTCTTGGGGTGTGGGTGAGTGTGTAAAGTACTGTTCCCTTGGACTGTTTGTTCTTTTTGTGCAACGTCTCTTGCTTGTGCTTTAGGGGCGTCCTGCTTCGGGTTCTCCCCGTTTTTTATGTCCTCATTCTTATTTTTAATATAATTACTAGTATCTAAAAAAATTTACCCATAAAATAAAAAAGTTGTAGTATTAGTTTGTATACTAAATTTGTATATTAGTTTGTATACGAGAACCATATTTTTTTAATCCGACCTAATGATCTATTTGATTTAATGTGTACTTAGATTTTCAAAAGTCCAGCCATCATACCGAATTACTTAATAAAATCTTATAGTTTTCATTAAGAAAGCTCTCTCATCAATTTGTGACGAGATAATTATGTAGTTTCTCTTTGTAAGATTCTTCAAAGATTGGGCTGTTTGAGACTGAAGTCTTCAATCTCTATAATGGAATAAAATCATCAAAAACCTTTTCTTCAACATAATTGTGGCCTTTTATTTATCTCTTGAAACTCATTAATTTTTCCCTGTTGAGTATAGAAAAAAAAAAAAAAACATTCTAAAGGCTTGTACATACCAGCCTTGATAAAACAAATACATATTATATAAATTTTATCAAAAACAAATATAGGATGATTATACAACAAGGATGTAGAAAGTTTGGAGAGAGAGGTGGGAACTAATAGTGTTTGGAATCTTTGTGAATAACATACGAATATCACGGAAATTCTTTTTCTCTTTCAATTTTTTTTTTTTTAATAGAAGAGAAAAGAATATATAAAGAGGCTTATAAAATATGGTAGGACAAACTCTGGAGTATGTAAAAAAACAATAGTCTAATCAAGATAAAAGAACTATACAAAACACTATCTTCAAGTACACACTTCTATCACAGAATAATCCTTGGGTTAGAACGAAAACAAAAGTCTATACAGATTATCTCCAAAACATATACCAGGCAGCCATCACACAAACAAAGCAACCAACAAAAATCGAGATTAAACAAAGATAAATATAATTGATTCATTAAACCCTTGTATCTATATGTGAAAGATAAATTGATTACTATCAAATATAGTATGTAATGTATTCTCATAGATGTTTAACCAAAACTTGCTACATCTCAACAAAATTTGTGACACCCTCACAGATTCTCCATGAGCCTGCTAATCTGGTTCTAAACTTGCTATATTATATGCTTACAAAGATGTTCAGATCCTAATAAGAAATTATGTAAAGATCACATCCGTATCCCTAAAATTAATTGTATTCTTATTATGATATTTTTTTCTTATACCCTTAAATCATGAACGGTGAGCATAATATCTGGAAATGTTAAAGAGTACAAATAAACATAGAAACATTAGATAAGCATGGTACCCTAATAATTAAATTATTTTACAACAAATAAAAATACTACCTGGGTCTAGACAAGCACATTTTGACTTTTCCCAAAGATACATGCACATTCTCTAACAAGTTTGTTCTTATTAGATTTGTTCTTTCATGTAGTAGCAGCTCCACCTCCATTAAATTAATTTATCTATCTTGTGCCACAGAACCAATCCAATTGATCCAAATCCCCAACAGCTGATCACATCAGAACCCACGCCATGATGTTATTCATCATTTTGAGAGGTATGGCCATGGTCTCCTGAGGATGAACTCTCCAGTGAGCTTGTTATCTCAGGCATTAATATTGAGAACTAGTGATCTGAGATGATAAGATGCCGTTGCTTATCACCACGATGGTCTTCAGCTTGTTGAGCCCTTGACTCGCCAATCATTACTGCTCCTGGTGGCGGTGGTGGTGGACGCCGGTCAAAGGCCCGCAAGCATTTTGATTTCTTGTACACCCGGCACAAGCTGAAATCTTGCCTTACCTGCAATATTCCAAGATGGTGAGGATAATAGAATAATATAAAAACCCAGATCAAAGAAAACTACTTTATTATTTTTATTTTAGTTTTTATTTCTACAGAAACATTTTTGTGCTGTTAAAGCAGGAAACATGAAGCTGGATAAGGTTATATTAAAAAGAGAAACAAAATATATTAGTATATATGGAGAGAGATATCATAATTTTAGGTCTTATAAAACCATTAAATAAAGACGAAGATTTTTTTTTTTTTTTAATATGAGGTAAAACTTCATTTGAAGATCCGTTCAAACTCCTTGTATTAATTATAGTCTCATAAATTACAAGAAACGATTTTTCTTCCTCTTTGGAAGTCCAGAATATCTAACCTCAATTTTACTAGGGTTTTCTCAAAAAACTTAAAAAAGAGAGGAGCTTCTGATTAGATCAATCACATCCCTAATATAATGCCTAATTAGAATTAATCAATAATGTTTAATCAAAGAAACTTAAATATGCTTAATCAAAGATTATAAGCTTAGATCTCATGAACAAATAATTAGAAGAAGAAGAGAAAAGGCAAGAGCAAAAGCTTATAAATTATTATAATCAATATGTAATTATACCGATGGGATGCTTCTTCAATGGCTTTGATTCATTCATTTTCCACTCAGTTTTTCTTCCAGTTGGAGTCTTCCTCTATAGAAAACCATTGTTCTTTTTTCCCCAACTACGCGATTTGAAGAGTAAACAAAACCAGGTGACCCAGTTGCTTTCCAGTATCTTCAGTTGTCAGTCATTTGGTCTTCCTCCTCGCATTTCACTCTCGTTCTTGGAATGAAGAAGAACCATTGTTCAGGATCTTTGTGGCACAGGTTTTTTGAAATTCTGGATCAAAAATAAATATAAAAACGTAAGCTTTTAACTAATAATATCTCTTCTTCTTATTTTTTTTTTTTCTGAATTTCCCTTCATTACAATATGGTATAAAGAGTACATAAAATTCTGGAACAAAAATAAAAATAAACACGTGAAATTTTGATAATAAATGCATTAATCTACCCCTATAAAATTGTATCTTTTTATTTTATTTTTTCTTAGTTTCAATTTATTACAAAATTGGCATAACTATAAATGAACATTATTTTTTTCTCAAATGCGAAATTTAAACATTAAATACAACGGATTGATACTACTGCAAATAATTACAAAATGATATAAGAATGCTATCGCGGAAATGAAAATTTTCTGGTAATGGAAGGGCTCGGTACTAAAGTAATTTGGGCTAGGTCCCTTAATGACCGGGCCCAAATTGGGACCAATCCTAGTTAGGCCTGGGCTTGGGACCATCGGACCCAACTTTTGCCCACCTCTAGTTTAGAGATAAGGATCTAAATCCTTATGCATGATCATCTCAATATGTCAAAGAATTAAAAAGATACATCCTACAATTAAATATACAAGTTTAATGCTCATCAGGGCTGTTTGGATAGCGGGTAAATAAGATAACGAAGGTAATATTCATTTATTTTACAAAATTCATGTATTTGGTTTGCAAGTAATAAAATATTACGATAATCTTTTATTGCAAATAGTGTTTACCGTTGGTAATATGAGGGTAATCTTATTACCTTGTTAGGAGGTGTTATTAAAACATTATCTAGGTAATATGATTTTTCTTCTCATTTTGCCCTTAATTAAAAACCATTTTGAACACAATTGCCCTCAAATGTCTACCAAATAACAATTACTAAGCTCCCCCACATTTGAGAAATTAGCTAAAACACCCCAACCAGAAAAAATTTAAAAGTTAACAAAATACCCCCACCCACCCAAGACCACCGCCAATTGTCGGCATTAGTCGTCGTCATAGTGCATGAATGGTGAGATCTGGTCGGTCGTGCGCCGGTAAGGCATTTTCCAACCATGGTTCTGTGATCCAAATCCATGATCGGAAACGACCAGATCTAGCATTTCTATGGCCGTTTCACGGCCAAGGATGTGGTCGTGAAATGGCCACAAATAACCACATCTTTAGCTATGAAAAGGCTAGATCTTTGGTCGTAAAATGGCACGACCAAAGATCTGACCTTTTCACGGCCAAATCTATGGCCATTTCACAGCCACATCTTTGGCCGTGAAATGGTCATAAATCTGGCCGTTTTTCCGACCATGGATTTGTGATCCATGGCCATTTTTGGCTTTGTCAATGCACGACCAATCATATATGGCTAGTCATGCACCATTCCGTCGACTATCGACGACGGCAGTGGCTAACTGCCAATAATGGCTTGGGGTAAATGCTGCCGACCACAACGGTGGCTAACTGTCAATAGTGACTTGGGGTAAATGGGGGTGATTTTGTTACAAATTAAGGTTTTATATGACTGGAGTGTTTTAACAAAATTTTAAATGTAAGCGGTTAAAATAAATTATTCAAAAAATAATAATAATAAATCATATTATATTAATATTTAAAAAAAAAAGACAATTTAATAATCTATATAACATACCCCTCCATTTATTCTCCCAACCAAACATATTATTCATCAATTTATTCAAATCAACCAAACACATTTTCTAAACACTTCCAATAATTTTCAAAGTAATCTTTATTTCCGTTAATAAAATATTCCCCTATAATAAAATATTATATGATCCAAACGCCCTCACGAATGTATCAATAATACTCTCCTTAAGAACAATGCAAATGTTCACAACTCACCCTTTTCCAAACACGTTTATAGAGGAGAATTGGGAAGTGAAGAAAAAAAATGTGTTTTAACTCTAAAATATAAGAAGTAAATAATCACTACATCAACCACACAAATTACTTTCAATTTTTTTCTACAGTTGAATAATATCAAACATAGTTTGTCTAAAAAACAGGCGAAAAGAAGTTGTCAAGCATTAAGTCACGGACCACAAATCAAATTATCAACTGCCTCTCAAGATATATATACCAATAACATATATACAGCGTGAAAGTTTCTCATTTTCTTTTCTATATTCCTGCCTATCATAATAAATAGGTCCTCTGATCCATGATGTATGCGCGTTATTGGTCACCATTATCTTCGAGACTAGCTCGATGAAACACAAGACGGTGCTACAAATATGAGAATGATGGAATTCGATGAACATAGCACCCGTCTCAATCTATGTGCATGCCTAAGGTAATAGGAATTGCTAAGCTTCCACAGCTGATGCTCCTGTCAAAACTTACAGCATCTATCCAACTGCAACGCCAAGTATACAAGGGAAATATTTAAAAAAAAAAATTAAAACTCAGTAAATGGAAGAGACAACAGAACAATAAGAGAACCTTCCACAATGAGACTCTATAGAAAAAAAAGAAGCAAATGCAGTTGCAAAAATTTGAAGCTTATTAACTAGAATGCTCTCAGTTCTTTATAATAGATGAGTTAATCTTAAGCTCATAAGGCCAGTTAAGGAAAAAGAGCAAAGAGCAAGTTTTTCATACATAAAAGTGGATGTCCCCTTTTCTTAGTAGAAAAATATAGATTCAGTATTTATTCATTTATTTTTGATACCTAAACACCATCAAATTTCTATAATGTTAAACAAGTTCTTAACGGTGGCTTCTGCTGGACCCTGTAACCTTGGTGTCAAGACAAATGAAAATCGATATTCTAATGAAGCAAACATCTATGTAATATAAAGTCCCATGCCCTCTCTTCCCTCTGCCCCAAGAAATTTCATCAATCTAAATTCTGTTCATTGAGAAAATATTCCAGTTTACTAATCAAGAATATCTGTCCCCATAAAAACTTTACTGTAAAGATTTGACACTCAACTAAAACATTTAGATATAAAAATAGCTTAGATTTGGACTCACCCTCCACCATCCCTGCTAGTTAGAAACTGAGTAGATCACCTCCAAAAATAAGCAAGGCATAGGCACTAACACATACATGAGAGCGCAATAACAGCAGAATTACCTTATAATCTGTCAAATACCATCGGTGTTTAATAGAAAAAAGACCAAGCCGTAATACTCTACTCACCTGACAAATGGCCACCAGTTGCTGTATATTGCACAAGCCTAACATCACCCAAAACAAAAAAGAGTTGGAAATAACATGAAATTAACAATAAAAAGATTATAGGAATATTTAATAGATTGCAACTTTATTTTTTGTTCCATCCTATATCTTCCCAATTGAGTTGCATCATTCACACAACTGTGAGGGTCAGAACAATAAAAAAAGCATCCTTCTAATGCAACAAGCAACTTCCACTATGTACTCCAAAGTGGGGAGTCTTAATTTCTTATTCCGCTAACTTTTTCCATGGAGCTACTTTACAATCAATATTATTTTTTGATAATAATAATCATTTGAAAGATGTCAAGGAGAAACAATAAAAACCATCAAAGTGAGCAAATAGTGCGAGATGCATCAGAATGTTTATATGATCACCTATACATAATTTCTGGAAAGTCAGAATTTTATTTTCGTGCAGCTTGAGTTGAACGAGTTTACACATAGCAAGTAGCTAAACATGAGATACTGACTCTATTAATTTCTTGAAACCTGCTACTCTCCTCATTGTACAGGAGGAAAATAATCTCTAATTCTAGATTATTACTTCATCATCAGAAGAAAAAAAACTGTAAGACTGGTGCAACTAAAGGAAGAGTACTTCTAAGTTAAAAAAAACCCCAACATAGCCAAAGTTTACAAACCAGGCCACATCCTGGATTTGCTAAGAGAACAGAACATACACATAAGTATACAATCTCTCTGCTCCCAGCTTGCCCAACAATCAGTGAGAACAAAGGTGCCTATCATGGAGTAGCAAAACCACCCTATCAGCCAGAAATTTCCCAGTATGGTCAACCACAGTGCCCTAAGAATTTACTATGTCAATAGCAAAGTATCCAACCTGAATTATCCTTCAAAATAAAAATTCCCATGGTATGAGAACAGATCAATTCAGATGGTTCTATTCTGAGAAAGAAACCAAGCAAGCAGTCAATTCAAAGTGATGATCACCAAAAACACCTTTCAATCCTTATGATTACCAGTTCCAAACTGGGCAATTTTTGTATTCAAGGAGAACAATCTTTGCTTATAGCATAAATTTGACCAACATCTTAGAAGACAAGAACAACACTATTATGATACAATTGCACCCAATCCAAGTTGACCCATGTTACCAGAGAACATACATCAAGTTTTCACTTTCTTCTCTTGTCAAACTGAGGTCCATTCAACAGGAATTACCCAAAAAAAAAAAAAAATCCCACTTTTGCAATCCTGCTTGATCGGAAGTCCAAATTGACGGCACACATTAAACCCTAACAACCAGCAACCCTATGATTCACAAAATGGAACCTCATCCAGAAGTAAGATAACACATTTACATCTATCTTCACAATTCACTTCCACACTTTTTTGAGCCCAAAGCCCACATCATCACTGAAGATAAAAACACAGCACCTACCCCACTGACTTACAAACCTCTAAAATATGAAGACATAAGATAGGAACTTATAAACCATTCATTGTCTATATGCATCATTCAGTTTTGTGGAAACAAAGCTCACCCAAAGCCTAATCAACTTCATCTTAAGTCTTAATTAATCTCATTTGCATGTCAAATCAAACAATCATCCTATTCATAAAGTTGACAATTTCAACTTCAAAACAGTACAAAAATTTAGCCTTGATTCGCTAGGATTAAGTTCACAGCTAACACTTCTTTTCATGTTAACCTTTTTTTGTGTGTCTCCTAAGGTCTATAAACAAATTTTCAAGGTCAAAACTCAAGAGCCTAATGAGAACATAGGATTGAGAAAAGAACTCAGTCAAATGCAGGCACTTTTGAAGTATCAGGACTCACATCGGGCTCCTGTGATTGTTAGTCCTAAATTAGCATTGAACCGGTCACTCACAAGCCCAATTAACTCATCTTAAGTCCTAATGTACTTTCATATCAATCAATCATTGCTGTTCATGAAAGTTAGCAATTCCAACTTACTCCTAAATGTTACACAAGATTTAGTCATTACTGTATAGCTTTTAGTCAGCAGTAATTATTTTTCTTGTTAGTTTTTCTCTGTGTTGACCTTTTTTCAGCATAAAGGGTCATATAAACAAAGTTGTCAAAATCAAATTCAAGAACTAATGAAAATTGAGATTGACAACCAAAGTTGTTGTCAAATGCTGGTCTCTTTAACAAGGTCATGGAACCAGCATTTTGGAAACTAATCGTAACTCTTATCTTTCTGCATAATATCATTAACCAAGACTCAAATCTCTGCTCACATGTTGACAGTCCTAGACTAAAGCATACCGCAGCAATGGCTACATAATCAAGCTTATAGTTAAGCAAGCAAAGAAATATATGAATATATCTTATACATAAACAAGATTTTTTTTTTCTTCTATTTCTCTTCAGTTTAACACAACTACCTCCTGTCTCTCCATCTAATAGTGTTTCATTTTAAAAAAATTCCCCAAATTTAGACTGTGAAAAATCATACTAACTTTATACCAATTCAACGAAGGACAGGTTGAACAAGTTTGAAATCTTTTTACAGGATGAAAGTACTTTGTTCCTAGCATATAGACATTATTTATCATCACTTGATGGCATAATACCCAAATCACAATCATAAATTCAGCTGACCATATCCAGGCTTGAGCTACTTGTAACTTCAGCTGAAAGCTCAAACAGCTTAGAACATTAGAAAAAACCAAGTATGCATAGTCTATTGAAATTCTGAGTCCCAAAAGGCACAAGTAAATCTAAATCTCACTTCTCTCAAGAAATAGAAAAAAGTGAGCAATTCTATAACACTTAATGGTAGGTGAAAACAGAATTCTACACACATAGATAAAAATGCATTCCATAAAAACAAAAAGCTCAATTTAAACCAATGCTAGAATAATTTACAGTAACACAAGACTACCACAAGCTCAAAACCAATCTAAATACCTAAACATACAGAATCTGTAGCAAGATACTAGCTGAAAACATAAATGCAAGCCCAGCAAGCTGGAAAAAAAAATGGTCATTTCATTTGACCTAATCAGTACAACAGAAGAAAAAAATAAATGGCATTAAGTCTCAACTACCCTGCAAAGGACAATAACCAGTTGAGAATTGAAGTCCCAGACCCAGACAACAAGCAACAGAAAAAGAAATTAATCAGTACCAAACTATCAAGTCAAATTAGCCAATAAATACAACCACAAACCCTAGATACAGTGGTAATTAACCTAAATTGACCTTATTCAATGAAAACCCATAAAATATTTCATCACAACTACAAGGAGATCAAGCTACAGATGATAGCCTTAACTTGATAATTCGATGCATTTTTTAATCAAATTTAGAAAAAAACAATTCAAAGCACAACGAAAAAGAGAAAGGAGGTACCTTCATCGTCATCGCCATTTTTGGAAGGGAGAGGGAGAGATCGGTAACTTCCAGAACGGAAACAGAAGAGACTGCGAGGGGGTTTTTTATTTCTTCTTTAAGTGAGATTTACCGGCAGTTAATCCAGAAGAGTTGTTTTTAACTTTTAATTATGTTTTTTGAGGAAGATTAATCCGTTAAGCGCTATGAAGTTTGATTAAATTACAAAATTTCCAAAATTTCTGAAACTAATTATCATCATTTAGTTTTAGGATTAATATAACGATAACTAAAGAAATTTGGCAAATATCTATTATCTCGTAATATTGAAATTTAATAGGTTACTAATGTCAATGGTAAGAGAATTTATGTATTTCAAAATTTCATTAAAAACTTTCATCATCTAAGAAGGGGGGAGTCCTTGGCTCTTATTATTATAAATCTAGGAGTTGTAGTTCAGGGGAGTTAGTGAAGATTAGAGAAATTCTTTGAGTTTGAAGTAATTTTTGGGAGGTATAGATAAGTTTATGACTATAAAGGATATATTTAATAGTATCTAAATATCATGTGGTGGTGATATATCCATAGAATTTTATTAAATATGTCAAAAGTATATTTAAATTTGTATATCTAATTAGTTAGAAAACTTAGGAATTAGACAAAAATGACCAATTTTTGCGTGTTAAAAAAAAACCAACTTTATTGTACCCTTATATAATCATTATTTCAATTAAATACCAAAATGTCTTTCACTTTATATTCCAAGTTTTTTCTTCACAATTTACCCAATACAATTTTGTTAGAAAACCCCTTGCTGATTTTGGTTGCTCTTGGGTGTGGGTGAGTGGAAAGACTGTTTCCCTTGGCTGTTTGTTCTTTTTGTGCACGTCTCTTGCTTGTGCTTTAGGGGCGTCCTGCTTCGGGTTCTCCCCGTTATGTCCCTTCTTATTTTTAATATAATTACTAGTATCTAAAAAAAATTTACCCATAAGAATAAAAAAGTTGTAGTATTAGTTTGTATACATAATTTGTATATTAGTTTGTATAGTAGAACCATATTTTTTTAATCCGACCTAATGATCTATTTGATTTATGTGTACTTAGATTTTCAAAAGTCCAGCCAATCATACCGAATTACTTAATAAAATCTTATATAGTTTTCATTTAAGAAAGCTCTTCTCAATTTGTACGAGACTAATTATGTAGTTTCATCTTTGTAAGATTCTTCAAAGATTGGGCTGTTTGAGACTAAGTCTTCAATCTCTAATAATGGAATAAAATCATCAAAAACCTTTTCTTCAACCTATAATTGTGGCCTTTTATTTATCTCTTGAAACCATTAATTTCCCTGTTGAGTAATAGAAAAAAAAAAAAAAACATTCAAAGGCTTTGGACATACCAGCCTTGATAAAACAAATACATATTATATAAATTTTATCAAAAACAAATATAGGATGATTATACAACAAGGATGTAGAAAGTTTGGAGAGAGGTGGGAAACTAATAGTGTTTTGGAATCTTTGTGAATAACATACAGAATATCACGGAAATTCTTTTTCTCTTTCATTTTTTTTTTTTTTTTTATAGAAGGAAAAGAATATATAAAGAGGCTTATAAAATATGGTAGGACAAACTCTGGAGTATGATAAAAAAACAATAGTCTAATCAAGATAAAGAACTATACAAAACACTATCTTCAAGTACACATCTTCTATCACAGATAATCCTTGGGTTAGAAAGAAAACAAAAGTCTATACAAGTATCTCCAAAACATATACCCAGGCAGACCATCACCAAACAAAGCAACCAACAAAAATCGAGATTAAACATATAAATTTATAAATATGTAATTGATTCATTAAACCCTTGTATCTATATGTGAAAGATAAATTGATTACATACAAATATAGTATGTAATGTATTTCATAGTGTTTAACCAAAACTTGCTACATCTCAACAAAATTTGTGACACCCTCACAGATTCTCCCATGAGCCTGCTAATCTGGTTCTAAACTTGCTATATTATATGCTTACAAAGATGTTCAGATCCTAATAAGAAATTATGTAAAGATCACATCCGTATCCCAAAATAATTGTATTCTTATTATGATATTTTTTTCTTATACCCTTAAATCATGAAGGTGAGATAATATCTGGAAATGTTAAAGATGTACAAATAAACATAGAAACATTAGATAAGCATGGTACCCTAATAATTAAATTATTTTACAACAATAAAATACTGGGTTAGACAAGCACATTTGACTTTTCCCAAAGATACATGCACATTCTCTAACAAGTTTGTTTTATTAGATTTTGTTTTTCATGTAGTAGCAGCTCCACCTCATTAAATTAATTTATCTATCTTGTGCCACAGAACCAATCCAATTGATCCAAATCCCACAACAGCTGATCACATCAGAACCCACAGCCATGATGTTATTCATCATTTTGAGGTATGGCCATGGTCTCCTGAGGATGAACTCTCCAGTGAGCTTGTTATCTAGGCATTAATATTTGAGAACTAGTGATCTAGATGATAGATCCGTTGCATATCACCACGAGTCTTCAGCTTGTTGAGCCCTTGACTCGCAATCATTACTGCTCCTGGTGGCGGTGGTGGTGGACGCCGGTCAAAGGCCCGCAAGCATTTTGATTCTTGTACACCCGGCACAAGCTGAAATCTTGCCTTACCTGCAATATTCCAAAGATGGTGAGGATAATAGAATAATATAAAAACCCAATCAAAGAAAACTACTTTATTATTTTTATTTGTTTTTATTTCTACAGAAACATTTTTGTGCTGTTAAAGCAGGAAACATGAAGCTGGATAAGGTTATATTAAAAAGACGAAACAAAATATATTAGTATATATGGAGAGAGATATCATATTTTAGGTCTTATAAAACCATTAAATAAAGACGAAGATTTTTTTTTTTTTTTTAATATGAGGTAAACTTCATTTGAAGATCCGTTCAAACTCCTTTGTATTAATTATAGTCTCATAAATTACAAGAAACGATTTTTCTTCCTCTTGGAAGTCCAGAATATCTAACCTCAATTTTACTAGGGTTTTCTCAAAAAACTTAAAAAGAGAGGAGCTTTGATTAGATCAATCACATCCCTAATATAATGCCTAATTAGAATTAATCAAAATGTTAATCAAAGAAACTTAAATATGCTTAATCAAAGATTATAAGCTTAGATCTCATGAACAAATTAATTAGAGAAGAAAGAGAGAAAGGCAAGAGCAAAAGCTTATAAATTATTATAATCAATATGTAATTATACCGATGGGATGCTTCTCAATGGCTTTGATTCATTCATTTTCCACTCAGTTTTTCTTCCAGTTGGAGTCTTCTCTATAGAAAACCCTTGTTCTTTTTTCCCCAACTACGCGATTTGAAGAGTAAACAAAACAGGTGACCCAGTTGCTTTCCAGTATTTCAGTTGTCAGTCATTTGGTCTTCCTCCTCGCATTTCACTCTCGTTTTGGAATGAAGAAGAACCATTGTTCAGGATCTTTGTGGCACAGGTTTTTGAAATTTGGATCAAAAATAAATATAAAAAACGTAAGCTTTTAACTAATAATATCTCTTCTTCTTATTTTTTTTTTTTCTGAATTTCCCTTCATTACAAATATGGTATAAAGAGTACATAAAATTCTGGAACAAAAATAAAAATAAACACGTGAAATTTTGATAATAAATGCATTAATCTACCCCTATAAAAATTGTATCTTTTTATTTATTTTTTCTTAGTTTCAATTATTACAAAATTGGCATAAACTATAAAAGAACATTATTTTTTTCTCAAATGCGAAATTTAACATTAATACAAACGGATTGATACTAACTGCAAATAATTACAAAATGTATAAGAATGCATATCGCGGAAATGAAAATTTTCTGGTACATGGAATGGTCGGTTAAGATCATTCGAAAGGATTTTTCTAAAATTCAAAGGAGAAATTGAAGAATGTGAAAGATATAAGAAACTAACAAGTTATGGTAAATTTGAGGTAGATGAATGGATCTACTTATTGTAAAATAATTGAAGTTGAAACCATTTTATTTCTTTCAAAATCCAGTTAGTTAATTAAGCTATAAAAAAAGTATGAGATATATCAGAGATGAAAAGTTTTTACGTGGAAGATCCCAAGGATTGAAATCGTAAATATTGACGACAGGTATAACCGCCATAATCTGGTTCAAGTCCTCTGCGTTACGCGCAGCTTGTGATGAAGATAGAAGGAAATCAACTCTACTTCAGTTGGGTAAAACCGAAACCAGGTGGCATATCCTCTATCATGATGATCAAGTGAGATGAGATGATGATGATGATGATGAGTAATTTTTTTTTTTTTCTCGTTAATGGAGGACGTATGGAGGGTGATTATATATAGAGAGAAATTAAGAAGGAAGAGATATTGATAGAATAGGCAAAAACCAGGAAATGAGAAAGGGAGGCACATGAGATTACTTGGAAATTTCCATGCTTTGTGCCGAATTCTCCTCGCCAACCGTACACTTGCAATTAGTCAAGACTCAAGGTCAAGAATGGATTATTCCTTTAGTCCGTAAGATTTGGAATATTCTTCTTACCTCCATATTATGAGATACAAACAGTTAGTCCAGTCATAAAACTTTTCAATAAAATAAACATAATACCCCATTGTTATTTACATGTTATAGAAATGAAAAAGTAAAAAAAAAGTAAAAAGACACAATGCGCCTCAAAAAGTGTCATTTTTCATAGTAATGTGATATCCAAATATAATG
Source organism: Pistacia vera (assembly GCF_008641045.1). NCBI lineage: Eukaryota > Viridiplantae > Streptophyta > Magnoliopsida > Sapindales > Anacardiaceae > Pistacia > Pistacia vera. The sequence goes on from NW_022196217.1 coordinate 445,116, forward strand.
TACACGTTTTTAGCATGTAAAACTACTTATTTAATAACACTGAACAATCAAAACATCATTAAGTATCACTCATCACAACTAGAGTCGAGTCACCGACTTTGGCAAATTGACTCGACGTTATTTGAGTTAAGTCAAGTTCGATAGCTCGAATAATCCAGAGTATGTTCGATCACTATACAAAAACTCGATTAGTTACTAAAACTGATTAACGAAAAGCTCGCAAACCGGTTGAAGTCACTTTTAAGTATCGAGTTCGAGTTCGAACTAGATTCATTAGGTTCCACCAAGCTAAACTTAAACTCGATATTGTAGCAACGAGTCTAGTCCGAGTATCACACACTTGACTCGACTCGATCAACTGATTTCACCCCTAAATTATTCACAACTATAAATACAAAAAATACAAAGTAAAACTCAAGTGAACAACATAAAAAATTTAAAACATCCAACTTTTTACCTTTTTTAAATATTTTATTCAGAATAAGATAACAGGGATATTATAAACTTGTACTGCAAAATCTAACCTGATTAGAATAAACTATTACCTCCCATAATATTAGGATGAAAACATAAATGACCCGTCAAGATCAAGAGTATATTAGACAACTGTAAAAGCAATTTAAGGGACAAAGGAGCAAAATTTAGTGCGATCCCCTGAAGAAAAAAGGATAATTTTTAAAATAAAGTTTCAACCAGGGTTGCTAAAATTGTACACGTGCAATTAGTTGGCAGCATTATCACAGGAACATATAATATAATGAATAGTTTTGGGTTATTTTAATAGGTATTAATTATAATATTTTAAAAATCAATATTTGATTATAGGAAAATTGTTGGGACCCGTCAATAATATATTTAATCTAACCCCGGTACTAAAACATAAATGACCCGTCAAGGTCAATGTTCGTTTTAGTTCCATTCTTCAAATTTTGTATTAAGATTAATAATGTTATTTAAAATAAAGAATAATTATTTTTTCTTAAGATTCAGTAAGTGCAATGGCTGTTTTTAAATGAAAAATGAGTGTTAGTATGGTCAAGATAGCTCAATTGATAGAGCTAAGGACTGGAAATCATCCTGCCATTAGTTCAAATCGGGTTCCCAACAATGATTATTTGTACGAGTATCTATTTACAAATTAAATGATATATATCAACATACATATGATAATATTACAAATTCTGACATGCATACATATTTATTATTAATTAGAACTTATACATACACACTTATCCTGTAGCTAAGTATTTGGAAATAGAACCTTTTTTTTTTTTTTTTAATTATAAAAAAGTATATACAGTTGTATAATATGTATACGTATTTAATCAGTTAATGTTTCGGATGTGGATGATAAAATGTTTGACACTATACACATTTGAGTGGTGTAACATGTACAAATCATCGATACAAATTTTTTTATTGACACATCATTGATGAATATTAGTTTAGCATTTATAGAGTTGAGTTATATAAAAATTCATCTATTCACTTGATGTTACATCAGTTTGTAACTTTGTACATCTAATATTATTCAACAAATTAATATGATATAATACTTTCTAGTAATTAATGTAAGTGTTTTTGCATTTTAAATCCTTGTATTCAACTAAATTAGTATTTAAAATTTTCAAGAAATATTATTGACAAATGCGATTAATAAAATATTGTTATCAGGCTATATTTAGTATGTTACGAGAATCACGTTGCATATGTGATGATTAAATATTACGTTTAACAGAGTTAGTCAAACATTTCAAAAGGTTGCTTGCTTTTAGCCGGTATAATTTACTAAAAACGCCGCTCTGTGTTTTTTTCGTTGTCTGGGCAAATGGAAGGGAGCTTCTTATTTCAACTTTCAACCCTCGTGTTTTTAAATTTTGGAGTGAAACACATTGATAAAATTTATACAATCTCCATTAATTCGTCAACTTCCTTTCCATTTTACTAGGATTATTTGGCAATTAATTAACTATCTTATTCATCTTTTTTAATTTTAATACAAAGCAACCTTTCGGCTCTTACCAGGAAATTCCCTTCAAACTCAATCAAGTTGATGATATTGGAGACAACTTTGAGTTTGTAAGAAATGGATACCTGATATGGACTCAAGAAATTATGTTTGGGGCCAAAATGTAATGTTTAAGGCAGCGACAGACCAAAGTAAAAAAATAAAATCATTTAGGAAATTCCACTTGACAGGATAAAAAATTAAAGTTTTAGAAATATGGGGAAGCCAGAGTTAGCGGCCAATTCCATGGCACATGATGCCAGAATAGATATAGCCGTTAACAGCCATGGATTTGGTTGTTAACGAGTATTGATAGCCGTTCCCAGTCAAATCCATGACCAGATCGACACACGGTCGGCTAGATTTGGGCGGCGGTTGACGGTGGTGGGCCTAGTGGCCAGCGGCCAGCAGTGGATTGGGATGAGTGGGAGTAATTTTGTTAGAAATTAGACTTTTATGTGACTGAGGTGTTTAAGCAAAATCTCAAATGTAGGGTGTTAAAAAATGATTAAAAAAATAATAATAAAAATGATATTATATTAATATTTAAAAAGGAGACCAATTTAGTAATCTATATAACATACCCACCAATTTATTCCAATCTAACCAAATACATTTTCCTAAACATTCCTAGTAATCTTCAAGGTAATATATATTTCTATTAATATAACATTCCTAATAATACAACTTTCCCTAAACCAAACACATCTTAAATGTTTTGATCCAATGACTCGTAAATTGTATGATATTTTGTGTAAAAAAAAGTAAGGTTCCCAAAATTTTCCCATTAAAAATATGTTATCAAACATATTGTTAATAGTATTTTATAACATTTAATGATATGCTAATTAGTACATCCCATCATTCCTATGTTTATCTAATCAGCTCCTATTACATGTATATTTATTTTTAAACAGAGAATTAAATACAAGAATTTATATCTGATAAGAATACATTTGAACATACTACATAGTGACTCTTACCGTAACTTATTACAACTTCAAATTAATGAAAATTAGGCTTGTGTTTTTGTTCCTAACCCAGGGTTTATCCTAAGGTAAGATAGCCCCTTTTTTTAGGGTCTCTCTATACATTTTTTTCTCTCTTCTAATGATACTACTTACTTACCAAAAAAAAAAAATATTAATTTACCATTTCCTAATGTAAATAATATTTTTGCTATGATAAACTATATATAGATTTTAAAAAATTGATCAATGACGAGCTATCACACCGAGAGTTGTAAGAGGTAATTGTAGTACCTAGCATTATTTAATCTTGAAGGATGAGTTTGTTTTTAACTGTTTACTCTAAAAAAATTTCCAATAAACTAGTCGGGCTTCTCCCAAGTCAGGAAAGTTTCTCGGTTAAATAACGGAATTGATGAGAATTTCCTTTCAGAGAAAGTATAATATAGTTTTTTATTATTAGAAGACTCATTTGAATTGATTTAACTAGTCTTGAAGTCAATTCAACGGTTCTGATCAAATGAAAAAAAGTATATTGAAATTCATTATTGAACTATATCGTATTCATGCTTCCTTCTTCTTCTGGACTGAGACCATATTTCAAAACTTGACTAAAATGCAATTTTCTACCCAATTGTCTCATGTCTCATGCATGAGACAAATTCTGCAATCACAAATAGATTGGCTTACGAACATCGCTTCATTTATACAAATTAATTAACAAGTGATTTTAATATATAAAAAAAAAAATGTTATTTCCTGATAAGTTTGGTCCGACAATTTCCTACATAAGCTTTTGCATCAAGAAACATTATTCAAAACGTAGAAATTGTGTTTTTTGACACATATCCTGTGTCAGAAAAGAAAGCATTTCCGATAGCGATGATACATGTATTAACTAGGTTAATCGTTGATAGTTGAATTCAACAAAACTTAATTAGATTTTATATTTGAGTTATAAGGAGTAACTAGGTTTACCAAATTATATTGTGACTTATTCAAATTTCGAGGCAACTTTACAGAAAGCTCGGAAGGAATAATCCAAGGTGTTTAAATTTCCTGGAAAGAAAGTATATAAGCCCTGTCTCGAATATACCTCAGAAAGGATCTAGCTATGCCGTGAAGGAGACTATTAATTTTCTCATATTTCTGAAAAGTGAAGAACCTTTTTCTCTAATTATTCAATCATGCTACACCACAGGAAAAATGACTTTTGACAACAAATTTCGCCTCATAATTTTGTCCATAAAATTTGTTTTTTCGACGAAAACACACTAGTATGAAATAGACAAATGGAAATTTCATGCAATATTTGCTTTAAGAAAAAACAAAAAGAAATAAAAATCTGTTTTGGAAGAATTACTAACTTTAACATCAAATGAAAGAATTCTGTCTCCCACTTGGCTAAATTTTCTATGGTATTTGGAGCTTTCGGTGATGAATGTTGATTTGAGTTTTGCTTGTAATATTAGTAAAATCTCCACCAGGCAAGAACTTCTCATGAATAATTAACTGTCATGTTATATGTTCCTCCTGCATCATCATGAACTTCTCATGGATAATTAACTGTCATGTTATATGTTCTCCTCCATCATCATGAATTTTAATTGAGTTTTTTTGTAATACACAATGCTCTTAATTAATGTATTTAATATATATATATATATATAATCGAGATGTCCGGACCAGTTTGTGCATACCTCGATTAATCCCCAAGGTCTATTGAACACCCTACAAGCCTAAAGAACCAAATAAGTCACAATGTGATAGATTGCCTTGAAGTTCGAACCTAAGAAGTCAATAAAGAGAACAAATCTCCTTGACCGCCGGACCAACCCCTTGAGTTTATATTTAAAAAATCTTCAAATCTCATGTTGAAGAAAAAGAATGTCAAGGAGAAGAATTCATGGTTTAATTAGTATATAGATGAATTCTATCTTGTTGAAATATGCAAATTGAAAAATTAAAATTCGGAATGTACACACTTTGCCTAAAAGAGTTCAAGATCAAAGTCAAATTATTTCTTGATGATGTAAAAGCTATGAATTTTTTTTCTTTGATACCCGAGGTGTCCAAGTTAGCTTACGCGCATCTCAACTAATCATCGAGATCCATTGAACACCCTACAAACCCAATATTTTAGATAAGCCACAATGTGGTAGGTGACCTCAAGGTGGTTTAAACTCAAGAAGTTAATGAAGGGACCAAACCTTCTTGGCACATTGAGGTTAAAAGTTATTAATATTAGATTAACCTAATGGTGGAATTATTATAGGGGTGAGCATGGGTATAGGATAGAACCGAAACCAAGGGCTACCCACCTGTCGGTTCCGGGTAGGAATGGGAATCGACCCCATTAGGGTTCGGTTTCGGGTCTGAAAAATTGGAACTGGGAATCGGTACTAGAACCGAGGTCTGGGTATCCGGGTACAAATCAAGATTAAATTATAATTTTGTAAACTATTGGGGGTGTATTTATTATTTTTTAAAAAGTATGGGGTAATTAGAATTTGCCCAGGTACCCAGAACCAAAATCGAAAACTATGTTCCAGGTTTCGGTTCCAGGTTTTTAGGAACCAGAACTGGCCGGTTCCGGTTCCGGTTCCAAATTTTAGGAACCGATAGGTTCTGGTTTTAATTCCTTAAAAAAATACAGGATACCCAAAACCGATCACTCCTAGTGCAATAGCTTATTATGGTCATAAATTTCAAATGCCTTTAAACTATCCTGCGTTAAATACGTAGGATTTAATCACCATCTTTTAAAACATATTAAATTACAACAAATCACAACCGACAAAGATCCTCTCCTAATCTGAGTTCACTCAAGCTTTTAAAAATTTCATAACACTTACACATTTTGTATTTATTTATGGTTCATATTTATAGTCTAATATATTCTTATTATGTAACAACCAATCACCAAGTCTTTAAAAGTTCAAATTTGAGCTCAAATCAGGAGAGGATCTTGATTGATTTTTGTATAACGATCTAACCTAAAAAGTTAATTAAAATATTAAAATTTAGTAATTAATTAGACTAATTATATTTCTTTGCCATTAACCATTAATCATAACCCTTCTTTTATTGTTTTATTAATTAATAGGGTAATTTTTTTTCTTTTCCTGAGCTTCTTATCCTTTCTACATGACTGGGGGATACCGCCATAAACCTCTCTCTCTCTCTCTCTCTCTCTCTCTCTCTCTCTCTCTATATATATATATATATATATAAAGGATCTTGTTTCCCACCTTTGGTCAATCCCACCGCCACACGCCTATTAATTAAAATAAAGCAAAGGGAGCATAATTAAAGGTTAATAAAGCCTTATTTAATTATAAGCATCAGTATCTCATTTAACGAAGCTAGTTAGAAATTACTTGTTTTTTGAAACGTGGCCCATTATCTTAGTCGGTGATATGATATCGACGCTATATGACCAAATTGACAGCTCATAACAATTTAGTAGATTTCGTTTATAATTTTTTTTCTTTAAACTTGTTTGATTTAGATGGGTATATATTATAATATTTTTGGGTTGTCTTAATATACGTTCCAAAAAAAACACCGTTAACAACACTAAGGGCGTTTGGATTGGAGGTATATAAGATAGTTGGGGTAATCTTTATTTATTTTATAAAATTCCTATGTTTGGTTTGTAAGTAATAAAATATTACAATAATCTTTTATTACAAATAATGTTTATTGTTGATAATGTAAGGGTAATCTTATTACCTTATTATGGGGTATTATTAAAATATTATCGGGGTAATCTGATTTTTCTACCTATTTTACCCTTAATTAAAAACTATTTCAGACACAATTGCCTTCAAATGTCTACCAAATAACAATTACCTAGCCCTCTTACGTTTAAAAAATTAGCTAAAACACCCCAGCCATAAAAAAAATTAAAAGTTAACAAAATACCCCCAGCTACCCAAGACCACCACCGGCTGTGACTCACCATCGCCGGCCACCAATGTCAATCGCCGTAATGGTACACAACTGACAGGATCTAGCCAGTCGTAAACCGGTAAGGCCTTTTTTGGCCATGAATCACAAATCCATGGCCGAAAATGGCTAGATTTGACATTTCTATGGCTGTTTCATGGCTAAAGTTGTGGCCACAAAAAGGTCAGATCTGTGGTCGTGAAACGGCCACATCTTTGGTTGTGAAATGGCCATAGATCTAGTCGTTTTCCAGTCATGGATTTGTGATCCATGGCCATTTCTGGCTTTGCCAGCGCACGACTGGCTATATACGACCAGTCGTACGCTATTCTGTCGACTGCCGGTGGTGGTGGTTGGCTATCAACAGTGGCTTGGGTTTCAAAAAATAATAATAATAAATAATATTATATTAATATTTAAAAAAGAGGACAATTTAGTGATCTATATAATATATCCACTCATTTATCCTCCTAACCAAACACATTATTCACTAATTTATTTGAACCAACCAAATACATTTTTTAAATATTTTCAGTATTCTTTAAGGTAATTTTTTTTTTTGGTTAATGTAATATATTCTTATAATAAAATATTATATGCTCCGAACTTCAAGAAAAAAAAAATTAACTTATTTTGATACATATTATGTGAAAAGAAAAGGGATAAAAGAATGAATTCAAAGGAAGTCGACAAAACATGACTCACTTTCAGACAAGATTTTGTTGGAAATCCTGCTGGACCGTCTCACACGGTGCTAGAAAAAGAAGACCGCGTCTGCCTACAGGTTACGCCGAAATGACATGACGCCTTTAATACAAAAATTCTGACTCACTCAGCATTCACTACCCTAAAACTCAAGTAAATTTGTACATAATTAGAAGTCGAATTTGTGAGAAAAATATAAATTTATAATTTATCTTATGAGTAATGCTAAGTCATCAGATAATAGTATACCGAATTTATGTATCAAATAATGTGATAAAATCCTAACCGTTAATTAATATTAAGTTAAAATTAATAAACGGTCACGATTTTATCACGTCATTCGGTGCATAAATTCAATGCACTACCGTCAGTGGCTGTGTTATTTTCCTTATATTATATATATAATTAGGGTGTTAAAGTTAATTTATGCATGCATCAACTAAGGGTTTATTAAACACCTTAAAAGTCTAATAGATTAAGTAAAATTTGATAAGTGACTATTTTGTGAGACTCGAGCACAAGAACTTTAGGTAACTCAATCAAATGACTAAAGTCTTATTGTCTGATCACAAGGTAAGTGATTAATTAAGGGATATGTTATACTATAAACAGACAGATTAAAAAAAAAAAAAAATTGATTACTTTATGTATTATGTTTACAAGAAGATAAAAAAAAATATATATTTTTCAGCACATCAATATGATAAATATTTTGTTAGTTTGTTAATTTAACATGTATTATCAATTCAATATTAATATTCAATTGATACACTTCAACTCTTTAACAACAAAAAAAACTAAGTCTTGCACACTGTACGTCTAAAAGGTCTATGAAAACCCTTCCGTGTAACAATGATTTTTCATGTCTAAGAGTTGAACAGTGAAAATATATGACTAGTTTCGTTATTGAATTAATCAAACTCACTTCTAATGCTTGTTCTACTTTTAGAAAACTTTACATTATATCGTCTCAATTTTTTAATTTTTGTGAATTTACGTTTAATAAATATTATCAGTCTTAAATTAGAATGCACGTTACTATAGTCAATGTTCTTCTCAAATTATCCGTATAAGACAAATATTTTAGGAATATATTTATGATTTCATAATAACATTAAACTCTTATATATAAATATTTTAAGTTTGATAATATTGAGTTTACAAATCATAAAGTCCTTATTAATAACAGTTATGTATTCTTCAATTTTATATTTAATATTTTTCTTATTATAATATTATAGTGTCACATCCTAATCTTAATACATTTATAATATCAGAGAAAGTATTCTGACGCTATTTTTTTTTTTTTTTTATCGGAGTGTCTGAACCAATTTGTGTATACATCAAATAATCTTTGTCTCTTTGGAGCCTTGAAATTAATGACCGAGTAAACTTATAATAATCAACTCTATTAGCAACTGAGATGAATTGAACTCAAAACCTCTTGGATAATACCCCAAGAGTCTTTATTCAACCATTCGATCACCCAAAGATAGTTTTACGATGCTATTGTTATTCTCAAAGAAAACCCCCGCATTTATAAGAAGGCCTTAAAACATGAAGTTTATTCATTATTGCAAGTAACAGTTATACTTAGAGATTTTAATAAGTAAAAATATAGTCTAAACATTACAATACAATAACAAATTCATCCAAAAACTTGTTAACCCAATTCATCTGTTGAAAAGAATTGTATTGCTAATAATGAGATATATGCCAGCTCTCTAAAGACTAAATTTTTCTTAATATATAATTAATTAATTTACCTTATAATATAATCATCCAACTTTCAAATTTCCCTTTTGGTGTAATCTAGTTTCCAAGATCACATTAATTTAACATTAAACCCAACACTCGTTTGTTTTATTTTCTTTGTATTAGGAAACCGCAAAGGTGGAATTAGACTCCTTATGTACCCGATTAAGTGTACTTGCTTCCTTTTCTCCATCGAGTGTCAATGAATTTCCCTTGTAATTCCTTCAAGATTATTCCAAAAAATAATACTCAACAACAAAAGTAGATACATTGAATTCAACCACAGTAAAAATTTCCCTTTCCTCTATCAATTAATGTGCGATATTATCAGCATGTCATTTAATTAAGTACATTGAATTTGTCCTAAAATTATTCTGACCCCTTTAACACTTAAAAGAAACTCTCAAATCAATCATTATTCAAATAATTATTTGATATTGATTGATTGATTGTATATCAACTTTTATTGCTTTAGAGCATCGTTAAACATTATACAAATTTGAGCATTACAGCTTATATATTTGCTTTGCTATTGCAAATTTACTGTTAACACTAGTCACTATGATTAATTTTGGTTATTAATTAATATCAAAAACTATATAGCTTGATCAAATTCTCGCGTCATTTAGTCCTAACTTTAAAGATAGAAAAGTTAGTGGAAATTTCCGAAAATAATATAACATATGTTTGTAATTAACAATTTTAAATAATACTACAACTACAAAGAATTCATATTAAATCTATTATATAAAATGACGCATCAAAACAATATAAAAATTCAAGTTAATAAATATATATTAAATGATGATAAATGACATGACAATGTAATAACATTGTTACGTCACTTTGCATGTAAGACTTTGTATAAACTATATTATTCATCTATTTTTTTTTCTTTTAAATAAAATAACGAAAAATTAAGTGATAGATTGGGACATTTAATTTGTTGAAAATTCTCATAGGTATGATAATAAAAACTCTTAGATTTGTAATATCAATTATTTTCTATCATTTTTATAGCTAAATCCAAAAATATAGTGGATTATTATTAGACTTTAAATTCTTCCAATATCAAGACCAGTCATCTAATTAGAACTTTACCCCCCATTTGGACTGACCTCAAGCACATGGTATGAATTCAATGTAATTTTAAGAGGATTGTGCGGTTGACAAGAATAACTTTTGACTGAATTAGAAAATTAAAATTGGGAAGTGGGGTTTGATTTCATCAAATTGACCAATGATATTTTCTTGTGGTGTCAGCAAGACGCTTAATCAGAATTAGAATTGAAATTCCAGGGAATTTCCATGTCGTCATTATGAGAATTTTCCTTCGTTGTCACATGGTGAGATGGCATGGGCATGCAGTTTTCTGGGATCCACGTGTTCTTGAATTTGGCAGGAAACGTAACAAGTGCGGCATCATATCCAAGTCAATCATTTTCATAGCATATAATTCTAATTTAATCACTTTCTAATTATTTTTTATGAATGAAATATATCCGGCAATATTAATTCTATTTTTTTTGTAATTTTAAAGTTCTTAAGTTTGGATATCTTGATTTTATCATGATCAAGTTTCTTCATGTTAAGAAATTATTTAAAAACAAAATTTAAATCAAATTAATTGCATCAAAGTATTATAAAAAAACTTCTTGTAACATTTTTCTTATATTATAAAACTTGGTTTGGAATATGAATTTTATTGACAGTGTCAATAAATTGTTTATTGGCCCATCTAACAATAAAAAACAAAAATTAATCAAACTTTTTTCTATTAAAATTTTTAAAAGTTTATCTTTTAATATTTATCGGTAATAGTTAAGTAGAGTCTAGAATTAAGAAAAGAGTAATGTTACATTTACACCACTTTTTTACACAATTTTTATTACATCATGATGTGGCATATATCACAACCACATAAATTCTATTATAATATATAAAATTTAAAATAATTAAAAATTTATGTGGTTATGACATATACCACATCATGATGTAATGAAAATGGTGTAAAAAAGTGGTGTAAATGTAACATTACTCGAAAGAAAAACATAAGGACATGTACATTTGAGAATGCCATTAATCTAATAATTCTTAAAATTCATACATTTCGGACTAAATATATGAAGAATTTTCGGACTTTAAATAAAGAGTTTGATGTAGTTGCATTCCTATTTTCTATTTATAAAATTAATTAAGTTTAACCCTAAAATTTATTGAAAAAGTTACAAAAAATATTTTTGTGAAACATATTTGAAAAAGGATACTCCCTTGGTAATCATATTTTTGTTACAATTTTAACCCTAATTATTAAAAATTTGGACAATAATGCCCTTATTTTGAAATTATTTTACCCAAACCCTACCATTAAAAATTTACCCCTAAGTAATTAAATTTTTGGACAATAATTCCCTTGATTTTAAAACAATTTACAAGCCACCCAATAAGACCATCGGTCGATGTGGCTGGAATAGCGCATGATCGGTTGGATTTGGCATGTCGTACGTCGATCTGGTTGTTTTCAATCAGATTGATATTTGTTAATGGCAATAGATCAAAGAATTTGGTAGGAAACGACCATAATAGATTTGGTTGTTTCTGGCCAGATCGGCACACAACTGGCCAGATCCGACTGGTCTTGCGTCGTTCCGGCATCGACAGTCGACCGTTGGCGAAGGTGGCCAGATCTGACCACCAGTCTTGGGTAGTTTTTTTAGTTCAAGGGTATTTATGTCTTAAATTTTTTATATATAAGATAAAATAGTCAATTAATATTTTTGTAAATTGTTTTCAAAACAAGGGCATTAATATAAAAAAAAATTAATAGTTAGGGGTAAAACTGTAAGAAAATTAAGATTATCAAATAATCTTAAAATACCTAATAAAATAGTGGTATTCAAATTATAACCAATAATAATTACTATTGGTTTTGGAAGATTACTAGAATCTTATATTACTTTCTAATTAAACATGGTAATGTAAATAATATAAGATGGCATTACCTCATTAATGAGAGATAACCATGTCGAACTGATCGTCACGGTCACAAAATCAAACCTAAGTGCCGTAGTTAACGGTAAGAAGGGTCGAATTCATAAGGAGCAAAGACTAATGATCTAATGTATATCTGAGTCAACGAAAGGGAAATTGGCAAATTGATTGATTAAAACTAAAGAAACTAATTAATAGCAGGAAATTAAAAGCATAAAATAAACTGCTAACTAAAACGCAATATTAAAAGTGTTGCCTCTACGGATTTGGTTCGACTCAAGACCAATTCTCACAATTCCTCCCATCGCTCTTCAATTTCCTAAACCTACAAGGCTAGGCAAATCAATAAAAACATCTCCCGACAATCTAGGTATAATTTATCTTGTCTCCTCGTCGTCTTAGTTATAGATCGATTAGTTAAAGACTATCATCGACTAACCAGAAAACGCTAAACCTTTAAACACCACTAGTTGATACAACACTAAAAAGTACAACTTATCAACTTGTATCATCCAATCAATCAATTACACAACAAATGCATTCCTAGTAGAAATGATATTAAATGCTAATACAACTTGATTGCAATCAATACCGAAGCAATTTAAAGCCATAATCAACATTCAATAATCTCCAACCGACATTCAATTATGCAAAACGTTGTATATCAACAAACGTTCTCAATGGACATTATCAATTCAGCACGTCAAGTATTAAAATAATATTAAAGCATCACAAACAAACTGAAACGAAAACAAATATAATCTAAATACAAGAACATCGGGCTTATCTTGATCTTGCCTACATCGTAATAGGCAACCGGGAGCTCAGCCGCTCATGGTGGTGTCGATGAAGGCTGGAATGTTGGGAACAAAGCTCGTCATGACGAAGAGGATGTAACCGACAACGAGATGGCACACTTCGTGGGTGGAGAAGACTATGAAAACACCCGGAAGATGAAGGGACACAGCTCATCGGAAAACGTTAGTGTTCAGCGGTGGTTCCCAGCGAATGGTGGCAAAATGGAGATCCGAGGGTATGGGGAGAAAGCTCTCGAGCTGGGGAGTCTGCCTATTGGTTGGGAAGTCGAGGCGATGTCGAAAAAGGAGCGAAAAGACGTCAGGAAGTCAAAGAGTCACGTTTTGGGAAGTGTTGATTCACACCGAAAAATAGCCAAATCGGTGGCAATAAAGCTCGGGGAAGGTGAGATGGAATAGGGGAAGATGACCCAACACTCAGGAAGTCGTACCGTCACCAAAAAAGGGTGAAAACAGCCCGGGAAGACGAAGAGTCGCGTGACTTGGGGAGGTGAACCGTCGTTCGACCTTGGCTCATGGAGGAGGTGATTTTGGAAGGTGGAAGCTCGCTGTAGCTTGATCAGTGAAGGTGAAGGGTTTTGGTGGCGGCAGCCACCAATCTACGACCTTTGGCTTCATTTTATGGTGAGGATAGAAAATATCATTTAGTCCCTATGTGAATAAAAAGTGACAAGATCAACCCAAGTGTTTATGACAATTTTTCCCCTAAATAGTGTAAATGAGAGAAAACGGACTCTAATTAACAAATCACACCCTAATATCAATTTACACAATCTCAAAATTAATTCCAAACATGCACAAATTGTAAAGAAAAATTAAAATGTGATTTTCCATTAATAATTCCATAATTTCTTCAGTTGTCTTAATATAATTTCAATTTAATTACACATAAGGTCCTTTTATCAACAAAATAGAGTCACATTCATGATTCTAATAAACCCCCAACCAAAGAGCCCTTTTATATTAATTTGTATACCGAATAGGAAAGTTAAAATGACAAAAAATAATATTTTTAAGGGTTATTTAAGAAGAAAATAATTAAATATGTAGAAGAGGAACATAACTTGTATATTGAAAAATTACGTAGGCTTTTTTTTTTGCACATGAAAAGAATAATATTATCATTTTGATATTAGAGACGAATATTGGATTGGGATTTCTGCTACATGCAGAAATCTCAAATGTCTTTGATGAAGTACATTATGATTTTCCAGTGTTCCACATTATATCATACAATATATAACAACTTATATATAAACCGAAGCCAGTATAAGATTTTCCAAAATTAAAAAGGGAAATTTTTTTTTTTTTTTTTTTTTTAACTAATACTCTACAGAGTAACCACAATGAACAATAAAAAAAAAATTATCAATGGAAATAATATTCTTTAAACTTTTAAGGGACGATAAATTTTAATATCTTTTTCATCTAAACAAGTATAGGGATTGATTGTTACAATCAACTTGATAGAAATTTTGATACATCTATCTATCCTTTGTAAGACCTTACATTATATTTACATATTTATTGATTGATGAACTGGACCTACGACGGTACGACACATGATGATACATTATATTTACATATTTCTTGATTGGTGGACTGGACCTGCGACGGTACAACACATTATGATACGTTATTTTCACATATTCCATGAGTGATGGACTGGACCTACGACGGTACAATGGATGTAAAGTGTAAACTTATTCAGATATCAAGGTTAATCTCTCCGATAAAGCAATCTATTCAAGTTTTAGGGATTTGTTGAATAAACCTTATATAAGTGAGAATTACCAAAGATCAACTGAAGTTCATCCTAAGATATCGGATGATGATAATTTTATAATAGTTCATAAGAGCCTTGCAAAATACATTGATTGAATTATCAAATAAAGTATCCATCAGGCCCCTTAATTTTGTTATAAATAAATAGCTTCTCTTACCCCATCCCAGAGAACCAATCAATTTGCTCCAAATCCCACCACAATTCATTATCAGAACCAATTGCCATGTTACTAGTTTCTCCGTTTACAGATTGTTGAGCATGGTCTCCTGAGGATGAACTCTCCATTGAGCTTGTTCTCTGAGGATCGATTTGAGCGTTCTGATGATGAGATGTTGTTATTAACTCATTATCATCAGCTTGTTGAACTAGCCTTGGCTCGCCAATTAGTAAACTGGCTGCTCCTGCTGCCGGTGGTGGTGGTGGACGTCGGTCAAAGTTCCGCAAGCATTTGGATTTCTTGTACACTCGGCACAAACTTAATTCTTGCCTTACCTGCATGCGAAGATTTTAAAGAAATCAAAGATAATTATAACTACTAAGATCTAAGAAATCTAGATTATTATAGTGTGCATTATTTATTCCATCCTGTTAAATTTTCTCAACATTATATTTAGTCTAACAGGCTCTCTATCATAAAACTTGGATTTTTTTTTTAATATTTTATTCAAGGCAAACATGGCGATACGAAATTCTGACATTTGGTTTTGATACATGTTAAATTAATACTCTACCTAACTGCTTAAGTTAAAAGGTATCCATCTCTTTCTATTATATAAAACCTTTGGTATAGGGACGCTAGTCGTAAAGACAAAATGAATGAGATAGATATGGAAAGTAATGACAATAACACAAATTAAAGAATACTATAATTTAGTTTAATTGGTTCGAATTTTTACGCATGATCACAGGCCAAAGACACAATAAGAATTTTACTAATAAAACAAACCGATCACAAACAAAAAACCTCACTTGTAAATATCCGAACAATCATTCTTAACGTAAGAATATCAACCAAATTTCTCACCTAATAAACTAATTTTCTTTTCATGGCTTTCTTGTGTTAAAGATTGTTAATCCGAATTCTATAGATATACACCAAACTTCAAACTAAAATGCACTTTTATTTTCCTAACTCACTTAGCTTTCTCTTCAAATCTTTTAAGCTTTAATGGATTGAAGATTTGGAGATTACTTGTCAAGCGTATATTCTAGTGAATGGGACATAACTGCATATCAAATTGTGTACAAAAGTTGGGATATTAAGCCTCCATCAGCACTTTGAACACTTGGGAAAATAGAAGTGATAATGATGTGCTCCCCAAAACATGCATCTATTAGCCAAGCAATTAATACAAAGTCAAGAAAGGAGGGAATGAATCATAATAAAACGCACGTTTTCTACCTTCGCATAATATTCAAACAAAGTCTTTGTAAACCCTTAAATAAGGAAAACTATTTTCTTAATATAGATGAGACATAATCTTCACTCAAGAGTTCTCTACTTTTACAATCACATAAATTGATCTCCGAAAAATGGAGAAATAACATATGAGATAGTCTCACAACATCATCATCCTAATAATAATCACTATCATGATTTATCAATAACACCTTTATGATGGATAACAGAAAAAAAAATAAAAAAATTACCACTTATATATGTAATTAATTTTGGATAGTCTTACTATATCAGTATAATGATTTGTAGACCTTCTTAGGCAATTAAGTTTTAATATTTTCACGATCTAACTATGTTAAAAAAATATATAAAAAAAATATTGTTAAGTTATATATCAATTTCAAAGTTTCAACTATGAAATTAACTAATCGGTCTATCTAAAAAAACAATTGTAACGGGGTTATAATTTCTTAACAAAAAGAGATTGAGTGTCGGATTAGGTTAATCGGATCATAATTGGCTGCTTGTAACTATTAATGTTTTGGGTTAACACATGATTATATTTACCAATTAAATTATATATGCAACCCATTTGCTAGTACCATATAAATTATTTATGTAATGAAACAAATAATTATCATAATTTAATTATTACATACCGGTGGAGTTGCAGAGGTAGATGCGGATGCTTCTCCTTCAATGGCTTTGTACTCGTTCATTTTCCACTCAGTTTTTCTTCCAGACGGAGCTCTTCCTCTATAGAAAACCATCGTTCTCTTTTCTCCAACAGCGCGATTTGAAGAGTAAACAAAACCAGGTGATCCAGTTGCTTTCCAATATCCTTCAGTTGTCAGTCTGTTTGGTCTCCCTCCGCGTGCTTCGCTCTCTTGTCTTGGAATGAAAAAGAACCATTGTTCAGGGTCTCTATGGCACAGGTATTGGGAAAATTCTGGATCAAAAATAAATTCAAAATAAATAAATAAATGTGAGTTTCATGATAATAAAACCGCTTTCTAGCTAGCCCTTTTAATTCTAAATTCTATACTCAATTTCCGTTTAAAGATTACAAGTTCGGTACAAAAAGCATAGATCTACTCAGATGCTATGTTGAATTTTAATACTCATAAAATGTTCGTACTCTCCCAAAAAATACTAGAAGAAAACACGTATAATTATTCTGGAGTTTTGAGCGATCGTTCTTTAAACGATTTTTTTCTTCTTGATTTTGTTTGTTCTCTTCAGCTTCATAAAAAGAAAAAACAAAATAATAATAATATTAAAGATTTATTAAACATATTTTAAGATGTATTTTTTCCTTCTTAATGACATTGTTCCCAGATACTTCAAATCTTTTTTTTTTAATCTGAAAATCCTTATTGATCTAACTTCATCTTCACAATATATCATGAGAAAAAAGTCAAGATATGTGGTGATAGATAAAAATTAAACAAAGAAAATCCTTTTGTTGAACAATAATAAATGGTGGTACAAAAAACTTTAAAAGTTATCGGTGGGCTTCATGTCAAAAGAAAAAAAAAAGGAATTCTAATGATGAAATGGGGTGCAAGTAATCGTATATACTGAGCTCAAACCATCTGTTTTTAAGAAACCTGCACTAAAAGCGATGATCGAAGACAAAAAGCAAAAGCAATAATTTAAAATGAGATAAGAGATGAAGAAATAAAGATTTTACGTGGAAGTTCCCATGGATTGAAATCGTATATATTGACGACTGGTATAACCTGGTCCATAAGACGGTTCAAGTCGTCTCTGGTACCTTGAAGCTTGTGATGAAGATAGAAGGAAACTAGTTCTTCTTCTGTTGGGTAAAAACGAAACCCAGGTGGCATCTCATCTATCATGATGATCAGAAATATATGTATTAACTACTATTTAGTAATTTAACTGGGATTCTAATATAAGTTCAGTTTTTCAATGGTGGTTTGATTTTCACGAAGAGTACCTCGTTATATATATGTAATTAAGGGGTGGGATATGATGAAAAAGTTAGGCAAGTGAGCGCTAATAAGAACGGGAGAGATATGAGACTACTTGGAAATTTCCAGGTTTTTGTGAAGAATTGTCTTCCCTTTCTCTCAGTACATGGTATCGGTCAATGGTAGAAGTTCACACTCTTATGCAGACCCTCTTTTATTTCCGTAAGGTTATAGTACCCTCTCATTATATCTCCGACATCGTACTGTTAACTACAGTGTCATTATACCAACAACGTTATAAATTTAAAAATATTAATATTATAACTTTTTCTTGGTAATTTCTTTTACAACTGTAACGTAACAATTTGTAATTGATTAGCTCATAATGAATCTTACCTAATAAATTATAGTTAACTAATTATTAACTGTTATGTCAGGGTTGTGGAAAAAATTTTATAAGAAAAGATTGTGAGTGTAATATTATTCTATAAATTAAAGCTAATTCTTTAAACCTCCAGGTTTGCTCAAACCCGAAAACCCTCTCAAAGTACCAATACTAATGCGAAACCCCTATCATTTGTCAGATGTTAAATATTTGCTTATTACAATTAAAAAAAAAAAAAAAGGATAATTATCATAAAAACCTCTCTTAGGCATGTGTTATGACCATCTTACCCTACATCTGACAACTAACGGGATTTTGTTAACGTCTGACAAATGTTAGGGGGTTTTGTATCATTATTGGTATTTAAGGTGGTTTTTTAGATCTGGATAAACCCTGGGAGGTTTAAAATAATTATCCCTTATACATTAGTACAAACTTATCGTAAAAATATTTAATTTAAAAATTATAAATTGAATTAATGAAAAAGAAAATTGTTGAGACTCTAATGTAAACATAAATACAAGGTAAAGGAGTGTGGGCCCCCTGAAATTTAAAAATTCATAAAATATCCCTTAGTATCCTTAATTAATTACATTGTGCCCCTGTAGAAATGGATAACAAATTAGAATATCCAAAATACACGTTTGTTTCCCTATTCTGAAAATACTATTATATTTTATTCAACTATTTTTAAACCCCCTAAGTTTATTAATTTAACTAAACACCCCTTGAAAAAAATTTAAAAATTGACAAAAACACCCCCACCCACCCACATTTGCTAGATTTCGGCCACCACCGCTGGCAAGTGGCCAAAATCTGATATAATGGCGCATTACCGACTGGATCTGGCCGGTAGTACGCCGATCTATCATTTACCGGCTAAATCTACGGCCAAAAAAAGGTTAGATCTTTGGTTATAGCTAGTCTTCAACAACGACCAAGATATGGTCGTCGTTGACCATCAATGACGACCATATCTTTGGTGGTTGTTGACAACCAAACATGGCCAGATCTGGCCGTAGATCTGGCTTTTTTCGGCCAGATCCACGATGGATCTGGCTGGAAATCACTATCTCAGCGCACGAACGATTAGATCTAACCAGTCATGTAGCGGTGGTGGCCGGCTGCCAATATTTAATGGGTGGGTGGGGGTGTTTTTATAATTTTTAATGTTTTTTATTACAGAGGTGTTTAGTAAATTACCAAACCTATCATGCCTCATTATTCCCATCCAACTCTAAAAATATCAAAAATACTATCTCAAATACTAAAACAAACACAAATTCCGCACTCAAACCATCTTTATTTCGGATAAATTATAGTACCGTCTTATTGTTAACAAGAGAATTTATGCTATCATAGTGTTAACACAGTATTAACATATCAACTGTATCACAAATTAGTGTAAATGTATTGTATAAATATTCAATTTTAGAATTAACAATTAAATTAAGAGCAAACGACATGTTCCCACCCAAGGTTTACTAAAATCCAAGGTTCATACCCTTGATTTCATTTATTCCAGATACCCACCCTTAATTTAATACCGTTTCTTTTATTTTAAAAGTTTAAGGGTAAAAGCGTCAAAACCCCATTTCTCTCAACTCACCACCATTGACTGCCCTTCCATTTCCTCCTTCTTCGTCTCTCCCATATTCTGACACAAGAACTTCATTTTACACTTTTTTTAACCCATTCTTCCTCTTCTTCTCTTCTCTCTTCCATATTCTTCCTCTTTTTCTTCTTCTCATTTTTTCTTTCTCTTCTCTCCACCAGATTCTTCCTCTTCTTCTTCTTCTTCTCCTCTTTTTATTCTCTCTTTCTTCTTCTCTTCTTTCCACCAACTGCTTCCCCTCTACCACTGCTAGTGAAAATTAATTGGTACACTGACTTGGGAAAATCGTCAAGCAGCTGGTTTGCGTTTGATAGGAGTAATTGTGTAGATGGTTGGGGAAGTGGAGAAAGCCCCAAAAAATACATCTCAATCAATCAAGACCACAACACTTCACACAAAACAACACCAAATTAACGAGTCAATTTTGATTTTGGCCGTCGAAAATGGCCAAAATCAGGCGAGTAAGAAAAGTGCGAACCCTAGTGATGGGCGGCAAAAGGGTGAGCAATTAGGGGCTAGAAGGTTGAGGGTTTTGATGAGGGGTTGTTTGTGAGTGTAATGGTGGTGTCGATTTTGGTTTTGGTCACCGAAAAGCTCTAGAATTTGGCGAGAGAGGTCGTGCGAACCCTAGCGACGCCGACATAAAATCGAGTGGAATCAGGTTGGGAAAATGGAGGTTTTAGAGGTGTAAGGGTGGTGGTGCTTGTGGTGATGATGGGGAAGGCCAACAGAGCTGGGATCGAGCCAAGTGAGACCGAAATCGGGTGGTGGTGAGGGATTGCAATGGCAGTAGATGGGTGGAATGGTGGTGTGGTGACTTTGGGGTTTCGTGAGGGAGAGAGAAGCGTGGTTGTGGCTATGGCTGTGGCCATGGGAGGGAGTGAGAAGCGGCAGAAGAGGAGGGGGAGATGAAGAAGAAGATGGGTGGGTAGTTTGGTAATTGCTCTCTTCATAATCCAACAGTGACTAACAATGTTAGTTTAAGGGTGGGAATCTGAAATAAATGAAACCAGAGGTATTACTTTAGGATTTCATCAAATCTCGAGTGGGAACATGTCATTTACTCTTAAATTAATTATAAGATTGATGAAAAAGAAAATATTCATACTCTCAATGTGGAAGTAAAGGTCCTCTAAAATTTGAAAATTCACATAATACCCTTTATATTCTTTAATTGCATTGTAACCCTTTAAATTTGGATAACTAATTAGAATAATGAAATTGCATATGAAAATATACGATTAGTTTTGTTTCTAATTTGTTATACATTTTTATGTTTTACTTGATGTATATGGATAAACTAATTAGAATAATGAAATTGCATATGACACAAGTGAGAACTAGATTTCTAATTATATATTTATTTTATTTTAATACAAAGAGAAAGTAATGTGACTTTATTCTTATATTGTTATGTCACATCAATCAACCTCATTTTTTTTTTTTTATCCTATTTTGTTGACTTTTCATACAATTCATTAACCATGTCTAGTTACGTAATTTAAGTTGAATATATTAATTACATGTTTAAATTAACTCAAAGTCTCAAACATATATCATATTCTTTGATTAATACACTCACAAATCACAGTATCGTTCATCAATGTTTCTAAAATGTACACGAATTTCAAAAATTGCATTATATATCCGGTTTCTTATAATTAAAAAAGATCTCGTTAGTTTGTGTCGACTAATGTTAATTAAATTTTGTTTATTAGTATTAGTTGCGCCAATAACGGAATTTTGAATTAAAAAAAATACTGGTATATATCAGATTATTCTTGATTTTTTTTATTCATAAAGTCTTGCAGGTCTGCTGCTTCTTATATTCAGATGAGTTAATTCTTACTAACCACAATATAAAGTCCGAATTTTAAATTCACACTTTTTTTTTTTTTTTTTTTTTTTGAGGCTATTGGACAGCATTTCTGAATCCAAAGCCATTTGTTTTTTTTTAAATGTTTATCACATTGAAAAGTAGAAATTGACCTTGACTGTCAATTTTCTTTTTCTTTTTCTTGGAGCCAAAACTGAAATTGCATGCAGCACGCTGATTTACTATTTTGCTGGTTAATATATTTATTTATTGAGAGATTTTTTTTTTAAATCAGTGGGGTGTCTGAATCAGCTTGCGTGCATCTCAACTAATCCTTCGGGACCCTGAAACTAAATGTGAGAATTAGGCTTGGACCCAAAAAACCCAACCCAAAAAACCGATCTTATAAGGATAGGTCCTAGGACCAAACCAGGCCCAAGGGAGGAGGGCCCTAGCCTAGGGCCGATCCCTCCTCCAAGACCCGATCCCAAGCCTGGGCCCAAACCCCCTCCCCAATTTCCTTTTAACCCCTATAAAATATCCAAAATCCCCTATTTAATGAATTTACAATAAATTTAGGGGTTAAAATGAAATTTAACAAAAAAAATTTGTCCAGGAGCGGTCCTATGGGCTATTTTGCAATTCAAACCCTCAATTAGGGACTTTTAATCAATGTTTTAATAACCAACCCAGGGTAAAACCCAGTAAAGTGGTCAGGTCCTAGGTTAACTGGTTGAACCAGTTTGACCGACGGTTCAAACCGGTGTCCAACTAAAAATTACTATAAGCCACTACAAAATTGAAATCTTGCAAAAACACCCCAAACACCACCACCAGCATTGACAACCCAGGCCAAATAGGATCTGTTTCTAACGACGACAACACTCTCCATCACTGCGAAAACACTCCCCTTAGCCTCCTAACCAAAACCCATCTCACCCCTCCCCCGTTCGCTCCACCAATTGTCGGCAATAGGTTGCTATTTTGGCCGATTGATTTTTGCCTTTTCCAATCGATTCACTCACCAGAAATCACTCCCTTCACCACCTTTGGATTCACTAACACTCTCTCTCAAAAAGCCCCAACATAATTGTCATTGTATGCTCACCGATCGTCGTCCATAATTCTAAGGGTTGAGGGTGAATACTTGAAAGTGATAACCTGTTTGGCGAAGGCCCGAGTTTCGATTCCACCGGTCGGGTCGGGCTGGGTATCAAAACACTGATTTAATACAATTTCTCTTATTTATTAGATAGATATGAATTAGAAAGAAATAAAAATAAACAATTAACCAAAAAAGGTAAAACTCTTTTTCTATTAATCTCCTATTTAAGTTGACCTCTCTTTTTTCTATTTCTTCCAGAAGCTATTAGCCATTTTCTTATTTAGGGTTTCGTGGTAATTTAATTTCAATCACTAGTTTACTTTTAAAGAAGCAGATAACTAAGTATTATTTTATTTGAGGATATATAGAAGCCGATTCAACGGCTATCAAATAACAATAGATGTAGAAAAAGTTTTAGGAGAATTGGATTTACGACATCATTATTACTTTAATTTTAGTATTTATAATTTAATAATTAAAACTTAATTATATAAATAATTATTTAAACAAACTACAGTAATTTATATTGATAATTAAATGAATAAAATAAATAAATTTAAATATAAAAATTTTATTAGAATAAGATATAAAAAGCATGATACGCTCATACCATCAAAAATTAATTTTTTTTTTTCCACAATGATACATTAATTTATGATAAATATTTATTATAGATTGATATATAATCAAACCAAATCTATGCATTAACTTCTTCTTCTTCTTCTTCCAAACCACTTTCCAAACTAGATATTATATTACGCCGCTTAATTATCACATACATCACAGAGAGATTAGAATTTAATATTATGTCATTCTTCAGTTAAACTTGAGGGATGGATCTTAACATGAGTAGTAATTAAAGTTGTATTTTAAAAAATTTTGAGTGGAAAAGTATCATTAAGCCAAACTTTAATGGAAAAAGGTCATTTACTCTAAATATTTACTATGGATTGATATATAATTAAACCAAATCCATGCATAAACTTACTTCTTCTTCCAAACCATTTTTCAAACTAGATGTTATATTAAGCCACTTAATTATCACATGCACCACAGAGAGATCAGAACATGAATAACAGCTTTGTACGAATAGTTGGACGATATGCTATATAAGTGTCGGTATGGTAGGTTTACCAAAGCATGACTTTAGTTAAATTTCCGCAACTTTCCGAAAAGCTATATCTATAATTAATAGCTAAGGAATTTAAGGTCTTTGAAATTTCCATGAATTTCATTTAACCAATCAAAACTATGTAACATGACGTTGTATTACGAATGTTGTCTCATTCTGAAAAGGTATTAAATTTTCTTTGCTCCAAAATTCTTCAATCAGAGTACAAAAATTGTAGCTAATTATGCTTGCAAGCTTTGGAAAGAATTTTACATGCTACTTCTGTCAAATTGAGTGGAAGCTTCCTCCGATTAATTAATAATTCCAAAAAAAGAAAAAAAAAAAAAAAAAAAATCTATCAAAATCAGTAAGTAACCCGTCAATGTATATGGAGTTTCCAGTGATGTTCATGTTGACTAACTAACTAGTATTGAAGAATAAATAATTAAAGTTGATTTTATTATAATTGAGTGCATCTTTTTTTTCCTCGTGGGATTTGATACGTTCACATTACAATAAACATTTGTCCTATATATCTTTTTTTGGGTAATTTGTTTTATATATCTTTTCAATTTAAAGTTTCAAATAACCTATAAATGGGAAAATTATATTAAATAACTCATTTTTGGTTTCAATTAAAAAAAAAAAAAAAAAGAAAGCATGTTTTTGAAAGTGTCTCATGAAATAACCAATACAAACCGATAATTATCATGGATAGAGTCTTGAAACAGATCGATTTCTATCTGTTAAGTGACCAATAATCATCAATATAGAAAATATATTTCCCTTATAAACGTGAACAGGAGATTAATTAAAAATATTGTTTGTTGAAAGGTAGGCATGGACTCATGTAGGACCAAAACGAGCAGGTAGAGATCAAATTATATAATGTGAAAAGGTTAGAAAATCTAAGTCAAAAAGAAGTCAACAAATACTTGACTAAACTAAGATTTTGAAGTCTTCACGGCTGTTTTTACGCGAAGTTGGACAAGAACAATCCGTGTGAACCTCCACATTACGCTGAAACGACTCTGGAACTTTTGGTTCTGCTCAAATTATTGGAGTAAACGTACGTGAATTATGTAACATGTTTGATTTTTTAAGACGTGTGTTTGACCAATAACAGCATCTCACTCTCATGTTCATTATAAATTACCAATTTGAACGCAAATATGACTAGTTAAGTTGAAGGTAGATAGATTCAACAAAAAAATCAGCAAATATTATATCATTTAGTTATTTATAAATAGTACGCTGTAGCAATGTATAAATGTTTCATGTTTTGCTATTATCGGTTTTAATGAAATTTCAGGTTTTATTACACCTCTTTATGGTCAACAACTATATGTTTTAGTATAAATTAAAGGTGAATTTTACATTGTGAAGACTTAGATTTTACTCAAAAGAATTATACATTTTAGAAAATTATATTTCATTCATACTAGAGAGATTTTTGTTCTAATTTGGGAGTGCAACCTTAAAGAAGAACAAGTCATTGTTTCCTAGAGATTAGGCCACTAGGACATTGTCCAAGAGAAGCGAAATCTACCCTTAAACACAATGCTTTGGTAGGGACGAAGCCAGAAAATTTATTCTAGGCGGCCAAAATGTAATGTTGAATGAATGAAGGCAGCAGTGAGGAATTAGGAAGATACATTATGGGGGTCAGAGGTGAATTTAAAAAATTGGGGTTGCCAAAGTGTAAAAAACTTAATATAAAGGGACGAAAATGATACTTTTCTACATAAAATTCAAAAAAAAATTGCCCTAGGATCCCATTCCCCGGAACCATCCCCAACCTCTAGGGAATTCCCCAGCCCGTGGGGATGGGTTAACCCCTGATCCCTCTCCGGTCAACGCGGTCTTTGCGGGTATAACAGATTTGGGCGATTTGCCCATTTGGGTTTCAACTTTTCCATCAGCCTGGCCTTATACGCAACTGGGCTCCTATTGGTAATCCAAGAATTTATGGCTGGACTCCTTTTGAATAAATAATATTCTTTAGTCTTTATATTGACTTCCAATGAAGTGAATTATAGGAATAAGTCAAAGCCCAACTCTTAACTTCACATTTTCAGCCGCTCGTCTCAGGCCTCAACCTTGTGATATTGCCCGTATTGGTGTAATTTTTGAATTATGAGCAAGCATCAAGCGTGTAATGTAAATACAAACTGATGAATTAATGTAAGTTTTAATTAATTATTGTAAATATTGAAAAAAATTTGATAAATTAATATTAATTATAGTAGAACAACTTTGCCATGGATTTAGAAAAACTCTCACAATTTAATTCTTATTTATGAAATAAATTGAAATTCGTTATGTATCAAATATACATGTGTTCTTTTCTACGCAATCTTAACAATAATCATCCACAAAATTAGAAAATAAGAGACAATTTATACTCTCATTGTAAATAGATACCACTAATAATAAGTTAATAACAAATTAAATATATGTATATAACTATACATTTTGTTAAATCTTATATTAAATTAACTACTTGAAGAAGGAAGAGGAACTTTATAATACAATGCAAGAATTCTTTGAATATCACATAAAGTTCTTCTTCCTTCTTCTAATTAATTGGCAATTTTAATTTACAACGATTTTTAATATTGATTTAAGTAATTAATTTATTCTTGTATAAAGTTCCGCTTACTTCTTCTAATTAATTTGTCTAGTTTGTTTCATTGATTAATTTTCAATTATTCAAATTAATATAAGATTTACACCTACTAAAATTTTTAAGTTGGACTATTACATTAAACCTATCATAATGGCATCTAACTAAAATGAGAATATAAAATTATAAATTGCTTCTTATTTTCTAATTTTGTAAATGATTATTGAATATTGATTGATTGCATACCAAAGATCTTATACTTGATTTTTTTTAATGAAATAATATTATGTTATTTTGATATATATATGGAGATGCCAAGCCTACCTTTGTCCTCGAGGTCGAGAATTGAATCCCCACCCTATTCGGGGCAGGTCCTCAATCGGGCGGGCCGAACGCCCATCTCAACTTGCCATGTGGCTCTACTCCTGTGCATTGGCTTTCAGATGTGGAATTGAAAGTATCAAATTCAAGAATCTAATTTTATCAAATATTTCCAACATATTCATTTATTGTTACCATCCTAGCTGTAGATTATTTGTTGTATATGTAAACAATTAATCTATTGGAATATGACAAACTTATGATGTATATTAATTAACAATATTACCTCTTATGTCAACCATCTATTTAATATATATCAGAATACTCGTGCTTCATTAATCTTATAAAAAAATTATAAGTTTAACACTTTACATTACTCATAACTTCAATTACCACCACTCTTATATTCAATAATTTGTATTACAAATTAAACCATGTTGTAAGTTTCATATATTATGCAGGGTTGTTAGATCATTTGTTTTAATTTATTTAATAGAACTTTAATTTTAATTGTTTAAATTATACTAAAATATATCAGTTTGTATAAGTCAGATTGCAACGACTTTGTATAAGTTGATATTCCACTTTTTACAGTATTACACATATGTTTATCCTATTACGTTTCACATTATTCTTAGATTTCAACGTCATACTATTACAATATCCCACATTCCGCAATATTAATTGAATCCGCTTCAAGTCATTGTAGATTCATAAATTTAATTGGTCTTCACAGAATTCCCCTTTTGATATGATCTTTCTAGTTCACACGCATGTCAAAATTAATGGTCAAACTTTATTTTTCCTCATGGAATTGCCGCAAACTGTGTTATCTATTAGCGGGAAAAAAAAAAAAAAAAAGTCTTTGGCAAACCTTTGAATTCACTTTCAGAAGTTCAATTAACGGGTTTATTCGTTGTCACCTTGCGGTTTGATAAAAAAAAAAAAAAAAAATTGTTTTCTCCACTTAAGTAATTTCAAAAAGAAAAATGATATAGTTATCAAAAAAATACACCGAATTCACACACCCACAGATGTGACACCATCTTGATCGTCTATTAATTATAAATTTTTTTTTTAAAGAAAAGAAGATGGTATCACGTATGTCGGTGCGTGAATTTAGTATATTTTTTTCAGTAACTGTAACATTGCTCTTTAAAAAAAGTGACACTGTCATCCTTATATGGTGTTTTGGTTATGTAACTATGTAGAAAATAGAAAAGTTATTTTAAACAAATGGTTGGTAGTTTTAGCCAACCGGTTAGAATTTTGATCACATAGTTGGCCGTCGTTTGATTGTTCTAAATAAACAATTAATTGTTTCAAAAAAGAGTAATACTACACCACCAATCTTCTTTCACAAACTTTTTCTCACAACTTTGACGTGATAGCTCGCAATCGATCAGTTTACAATTAATTAGTAGGATTCATGTGAGACTCATTGTAAACTGACTAATTACAAACTGATATGTCAAGATTATGAGAGAAAGTTTGTGAGAAATGATTGTTAGTGTAGTATTATTCTTTGAAAAAAACGATTGATAGTTTTGATGTTGTTATATTTCTCATATATACAAATGGTTAACTGTTTGGTCAAAACGGTCACTTTGTTGTTCAAAATGTTTCCTTTATTCCTTATAACATTCATTTAATTGACAAAATCTTCGTTTTTATGTCAAACCTCATGGGTAGATATGTAATTAACCCTCCAATTAAGCTCTCAAGAACTTAATACACTTTATATTATGCATCTCAACTCAAACACAGGGTATTATTTTGAAAATTGATTTTGGGTTTTGAATGAAACTGATTTTTTGTCACTACTGCTACTACTTAGACCTGGCAAAACGGGTTTAGACCCGCGGGTCAACCCCATACCCGGGTAAAAAATATAGGGTATAGGTCTAATGTATTAGACCCGTTTTTCTAGACTCGTACTCAGTCCGACCTGTATATTTAATGGGTTATAAGGGTCAACCCGCAGGTACCCGTAAAAAAAAAAAAAAAAGAAAAAAAAAGGGGGATTTGAAAATAAAATCCCTAAATTTTAGAATCACTTCGATAGTTCAAGTCTCTAACTCTCATCCCATCGTCGCCATCTCTGATCTCCTCTCTCTCAAGTTTCACCGTCACAAGTCGCAACTCACCATCTCCTCAATCCTCTCTCTCACTGTCGCCATCTCCTCTCTCTCACAGTCACCTCGCCAACTTTCCTTGAAGATAGTTTGGTATACTGTGTGGCAGAATCACATGCCGAGGAAGCAGTTTTTGAAGATCAAAGGTATGGTCTGAGCCAGAATCATACCCGTGGACTTGTCATATTTATCAAGTTCGAAGTGACGCCCTTCACTTCGCTGCTCTTAGACACAACAAAGAAGAATCTGACTGGAAGCCCATGCGAGTTTTTGATGACTCACAGTCGTCTCTACTGCAAACTTAGGGAGCTAATAATTCTGAATAGCCCCCTTCAATTTTCTTCTTGAACTATCATATAATATTTTTCTGTTATAGTTTATCAGAGAATGAGTTGGAGTTGAACATCCTTTTCTTCCAATGGAAGAAAATCATACCCCGGTAAATTCTTGATTTGATTCTCGTATAAGTGATTCTCGTATACTGCAATCTCCACCATCCATCTCCTCATCTGCTCCTTGTGCTGTCCAAAGATAATTTTTGTGCTAAATGTTAATTCTGAATTCTCTTGTAAATCCATTTGGTGGTTCTCTTTCTCTTGTTCTGAGTCTTCCATCTCCTCATCTGCTCCTTGTGCTGTCCAAAGATAATTTTTGTGCTAAATGTTAATTCTGAATTCTCTTGTAAATCCATTTGGTGGTTCTCTTTCTCTTGTTTTGAGTCTTTGACACCTCTGTGCTGCCAATTGAATGTTTTTAACGGAGGGTGGTTATCTTTTACTCAAGGGCATTGAGGCACATCAATTGAGGGGATAAATATTTTTCCTTTAAATTTGAAAAAGTTAATCAATAGCATTCATTTTTATGCCCAAGGTATGTAGGTATTCTTTGAATTTAACTCACCTGGCTAGTGGACAACTTGCTGCCTCATCTCTTTCTCCTCTATGTTGGAAAAACGGGTACCCACGGGTCCACCCGTACCCGTATAGGATAGGGTACGGGTCCAAAATATACCTTGACCCGTATATAGCCCATACCCGTGAAGACCCGGCCCGTACCCGGCCCACCCGCCCGTTTTGCCAGGTCTACTACTACTACGACTAATTTACAAATTTATTAGCAATGGACCAACAACATGTCAAATTTTATTGTGAATTAGATTTTCTAATTCCTTCACGATGCAATTTTCCACAATTTGCTCTTGAATTTAGCACAAAACTTATAATTGACGGCAACATTCTAAAAGTTAGAGTGCACTTGGTTCATTATTCTGATACTTTTTAGAATAATATTTTTAAAAAAGTAAAATTGGACGGTTATTACGATGTAGGATTTGAAAATTAACAAAAATACCCCCTAGGTTTGTTTATTTACTAATAAAATATTAAAAATTAACAAAAACACCCTCACCTATCTATTAAATACTGACAGCCGGCCACCACCATCGGAGGGTGGCCGGAGTCACTGTATAGGTACACGACCGACTGGATCTGGCTGGTTTTGTGCTGATATGACCTTTTCCAGTCAAATCCACAGAGGATTTGGTCGGAAAAGGCCAGATCTACAGCTAGATCTAGCCGTATTTGGTCGTCAACGACAGCCAAAGATTTGGGTTCGTTTATTTTTAACTTAACATTCAACAACCATCATCACAAATGTCCAATAAAATTATTATGAAGAAAGCATACATATATATAACTTCATAATAAAAGTACGTCTTTTATTTCAAGATTAATAAAAATTATGAAACAAGATAAAGTTTTGGAACAAAGTCCGTTGGGTTAAGATGCTAACCCTTATTATCTTCATATTTTTGTTCAACTTTACCCAAATTATCTTATTTCCAGTAGCCGATTTCTATCTACTCATCTCTTTCAAATCAAGCTGCTAATTGGAAATTAAGTTAAGAGACACCACCTCATTTATCAACCAAAAGATAAATAATTTCTTGATAATTTCTTCATTTTCTTTTGGTGGAAAGAATGAGAATTTTTTTTTTTTTTTTTTTAAGACTTTGCTGGTTTGATGTGGGGGGGGGGGGGGGGTGGACGACACTGAAATAGTTATTAATTTTTATTTAATGAATTTTATCAATTAATAAAGGTGTAATAATTCTTTTTGTATATTTTGAAACCATATCATAAGGAGTAATGTTATGCCAACAACCCCCTCTCACAAACCTCTCTTACAACCCTACGTGTCAATAGATTAGCACTGTCACGTCATCTCCCACGACACCGAGACATCAAAGCATTACGGGAAACAAACGGTCATTCTTGGAGGAGGAACGACCGTCCCTTACATAAGGAACGACTGTTCCTTGAAGGAACACGGTTGTTCCTTTAAGGAATAGTCGTTCCTTATGTAAGGGACGGTCGTTCCTCCTCCAAGAATGACCGTTTGTTTCCCGTAATGCTTTGATGTCTCGGTGTCGTGGGAGATGACGTGACAGTGCTAATCTATTGACACGTAGGGTTGTAAGAGAGGTTTGTGAGAGGGGGTTGTTGGCATAACATTACTCCTTATGATATGGTTTGTTCCTTTAAGGAATAGTTGTTTCTTCTTCTTCTTCTTCCTCTTCCTCTTCTTCTCCTCATTTTGAGAAATGGAGAAACGGTCGTTCCTTCCGTAAGAAGCGGTCATACCTTTATAAGAAACGGTCGTTCCCTATGAAGGAACGACTGTTTTTTTGGTCTAGTCAAAATCGTTTTCCGGTCTTGGGTGTGGTGGAGCTGCTGTGGCAGTGACAGATCAGGTGCCACGTCGAAGTTGTGAAAGAGGGTTATGAGAGGGAGTTGTTGGCATAACGTTATTCTATCATAAAAGAGTAATGTTACGGTTACATCACACTTGTACACCATTCTCTTACACCATGGCATGGCAGATGACATGGCGGTGCCACCTCAGATGACAAGTCAGCGAGTTGCCATGTCACTTACCCCCAAATGTTAAAAAAAAAAAAAAAAAAAAAAAAATTGCTACCCCAAATTTCGAATGCAACTTTTCTTAAAACAAAACCCTAAATCAATTTCAATTTCCCTAAAAAACAAACCCAACACAATTTCTCCCCAAATTTCCTTTCAATCTTGAAAACTATAGTCACCACATTCTCCGATCACACCCTGACCAGGTCGCTGCCGTCCACCATCCCAAATTGGTTTCACTTCAAATATTCCTCTTTCACCACCACTGCCAATCTTAGCCGCTGTCCATCGACAAACGTAGATGTTCCACTTCGACTAAGTTCGACGAGTGCCTGCCGAGCTTCACCAGGTCGTCGACCATCTGATTTTCTAAAATGGAATGCTTATTTTGTAATCAATGGCCTATCAATGATATTGAATGGATTTTTAAGCGATATCGGAACTTTGATGACAATCTCAACCGCTATCCACCGCACCACCACCCCTTAAACAAAACTCAAGTTCTAGTCCAGTGTTTGCTCTGGTTAATTAATGTGTTTATACGCGTATCATTTTTCTGGTTTGATAGGAATTGGGTGTTCGAATTGAAACGCTAGTAATGAAATATGTCGTTCATTTTAAAAGGTCTAATTAGCTTTTTTGTAGGAGTGCCAGTGGTTGGTAACTTGGGTGTCGAAGAGACTCTTTCAATGGTACTAATTGGCGGCCTATTTGGGAACAAAGATTTTGATTTACTTATCGGATATGGTCATTGGTTAGATTTGAATTATTGGCATCAGATTTGATAAATGTCATGTTGATTGGTTTTCTAGAATAAGGGTACTTCATTTATTTATTACTTTCTATTGTTACTTGGAAAAATCAATTGTATGACCTCTATACTTTTGAAATTTTGTTTGTCAATGAATAATTCCGAGTGACGTAAATCTTCGGTAGGCCAAATAGAATTAACCCAGATTAAATAAACTGGAATGTTAACACAACTAGTTATACTTCCAATTAACCAGATATTGCAGCCATAAAAAATAAATAATAGTCAAGGCTGCTGCCAAGCTGAACATCAAATCTAATCAGCTATGTGTACCTTGTCTCAATTCCATCAATTTCTCTCACTGAAGGTCTTCAAAGACAAAGCAACATGTTGCCATCCATTCCAAACAAACTCCAAACGAATCAATAATCATGTATTCCATCACCAATCCAGTTCAAATACAATCTACAGTTCTTCCTGTGATCCTATCTTCCCTCACAAGAAAAACAAACATTCAACTCCTGTTGTTCCTGATTTCACAAAGTAATTATGCATTCAGTAAAAGTTCATAATAACTCAAATTTGTCCTTTATCTATAACATATTTTACTGGGAAAGTACAAGCAGGCAACCCACCTCATAAAACAAATCCATAACATATTTTACTGCAATGGGAAAGAAAAGTATAAGCAAGCAATCAAGGTAAAACTAATTTGTTCATGGGGAAACTACACAACAATTTCGAAAAGTTATGGGTAGATTCTTCACAATGCAACAAGAGCTCAAGAAATAATCGGAGAAGAACATAAATGGCTTAGTTGAGTTAGGAATTTTTCATTGACAGCGGTTGCCCCTCTGACATAGACACGTCACATGGATTTGAACCATATCAATTTTCATGCAACTACCATAGACAAGTCTATTCTCACCTTTGATGCAACATAATGGCTGCAAGTTTGTGGCTCAATTTGTCTTAGAACGGCATGACTACTAACCAAATGTGAATATAATTTAATCTTCCTAAATTTGAGTAATCTCTTACCACAGCTGAAGAAGATGCCAACTCATCTTTCCTTTATGCATTTACCATGTTAGGCCCACCATATATTGTCGCAAGCCCCCAAAAGCCTACAAATTCAACAAATACATGACAAGAACAGCAGCAGATGATGTCAAACTCAGCCGACGTGGAATAGCTACGTTTGTCGGTGGACGGTGGCGACCTGGTCGGGGTGTGATTGGAGAATGTGATGGCTATGGTTTTCAAGATTGAAAGGAAATTTAGGGAGAAATTATGCTGGGTTTGTTTTTGAGGGAAATTGAAACTAATTTTTGTTTTAGGAAAAGTTGCATTCGAAATTTTGGGGCAGCATATTTTTTTTTTTTTTTTATTTGCATTTTGGGGGAAGCGACGTGGCAACTCGTTGATATGGCATCGTCAAGTCATCCATCACGTCATGGTTTTAGAGAATGGTGTAGAAGTGTGATGTCATAATATTATTACTCGTCATCATAAAAAATAATTAATAAGGGTATAATGGGCATTCAAATATTCTAACTCATTTTTTAAGTAAACTTAAATAATTTTATAGCATTAAGCGTCCTATATATGTCTTTTTAGAAACTCGTATCTCATTTTAATTGTTTTTCATAAATATGCGGCCTTATTTTGAATTTCTCCCTAAATCTTTGTTAAGAACAATTTCTGAATTTACGTTTTTACTCTCATATAAGTTAGAGGTGGGGCGTATTGATAAATTAAATGGGGTTCAAAAATCATTTCCCTTACAAAAACCTATTTGATTAAAAAAAAAAAAACAGAAAAGAACGTTCTTGGGTTTATTCTTATTGGGTCTTAGTGATTAATTAAGAAACCCATTAAAAACCAAGTTAATGATGTATTGTATTTTTGTTTAGCACTTAAAAATTGTATATGATATATTTAAAATAGTTTATAATGGAAAAAAATTATATGATTTACTCATAATAAAACTTTTCTATATTAATACTCTATATAGGAATAACTTTTACATAGTCATAAAAAATTCAAATATCAACTTGAGATAGTTATAAATAAGAATAAACTCTATTATATTATAATAAGTTATGATTTTTCTAATTCTCGTATTAAGAAAGTCGTCTCCACATAGAAATAATTATCTGAATAGTGCAGAAAAATATATGTTACGTTACATTAAATATTTAAGATGAAATAAAATATTTATTAATATTGTTTGGGACAATGAATTATGTTTTAAAGTTATTACCACATTTTTTAACTTGTGAGTACGAAATAACTCGCTAACCTGGACATCTTCCTATTGAAGCTAAAATATTTATAATTTCTTAAATCTCAAACATGTTTAGAGCTTTTTGGTATAAAACCTTTTGTATTTCTGTATTATTATCCTGAGGATTATTTCATTTCTCTTCTTATCTAATTACAACAATGACTACTAAAATAATAAATTAAAATCTTAATAAATAGTTACATATTACTAAAACGAGAATTATAAAATAATAAATCAAAACAGTAATTTTTGTAACTACACTTTTATTAAGTTTTAATCTTCTTATAGTAATAAATTAGTTTAATCACACCATTATAACTATAGAGAGCTTTTACTGTATTTTAAAGTATTATCCATAATTACTCATAGTGTTTATGTTTAAATACAGACTTCTACTACAAAATTAGTCTATTTGACTAAGATAAAAATAAAATAAAAAATAAGTTGGTTCAAGTGATAGAATTCAAGTTACATGTTAAAATAAATAAAGGAATTCAATATTCATTTATCCCAATTGGATAACAACACATATTTGGATAACAAAGATTTGATATGAAAAATTGAGGCGGTAATATGATATTAATGTTTACTTACTGTAATTACGTAAATTAAATAAATAATTATATAATACACAAATACACAATATATTTATTTAGAATTATTTTGTACAAAATGCTTATAAACATTTTATTGATTAGAGACTTTATTGGATAAGGGGTACACCCATGATGGGTTACCCCAAGCGACGTGTGTGAGAGAAACTGCCAAATGCAGTTTCTCTCCAACCGCTGCCATATAAAAGGAAAACCTTTTCCTTTTAGAAAGGTTACGAACACTGTTGTTCAAAAGAAAACGCAAGGAAAAGTACGCTCTCTCTCTCTAAAAAAATTTGGAAAACAGAAAACGATTCGTGGCTTTCTTCCAGATTAACTTTATTGCTTCAGAGTTAAGGAGTGGAGGTATTTATGCTGTGTAAATTCATTGTAGTTCATTTA